>NW_020171819.1:0-10285 GCF_003031525.2 Neophocaena asiaeorientalis asiaeorientalis
GATCTCCACGTCTTACTCCTCTGCCATCTTGAAGGTCAGTGTAGAGGAAATTCTTAAATCACCCTAACACTGACACTGTGTAAAAAAAGTTGGCACCTACCTCGTAATAGCAGAATGAAATCTCTACCCCTCTCTCTCAAGTAGAGAAAAACTAGACACTAAAATCAGGACTCAGATGAATTTATGTGGTAAACAAGAAATATAAAAACAGGAAAGTAAATCACTTAATTTATTGGGCATTATGAATTAGAACAAACACATGGTAAGAATTTTATTGTGCTACTATATTACATGTCATGTATGCTTTACTTAATCTTTCTGAAAGAATGTATTGCCATGAACATTATTTAACATTCTAGTCTGAACTGTTTGTTTCAATCTTTATGAATAAAAACTTAATTACTTACAAGAACAGGGTACTCTCTTTCACTTTGTATTAGTCAGAAATGTGCCCTGGCAAGTATAGTCCATAAGAATGTTTTCTCTGTGCCTTGTTCTGAGCTGAACTCTCACTTCCCTATCGACTCCATCCTCTGATATTCAGTTTCCTAAACTGAAAGGTGTGTGAAAGGGTCAGACCCATATCTCTCATTCTTTCTTACATTCGAACTTCTAAGCCATTTTTCTTACCAACATATTATATATACTACAGTTCAGAGAAAAGCAGGTTTTGTCAATGATACCTCCCACCTTTTTTAGAATGCAATTACTGAAAGAAACACCATGCTTCAAAAAGCATCAAAACATGAAGAACACTTTTTTAAAATTCACTTTCTCTGATGTCTTAAATATTTCAGGATGTGTACCCTTAACAGATTTTTAAATAGTAACATAGTCATTTCTCTAAAGATTGCTGGTTAACCATATTTACAGTAAAGACATTAGGAAAATCATGATTGTTGTTGATTTTTTTTAAAAAATGACATTTGTGTAGGTTGAACATTGATGTTTTTCAATGTTTTATAAAAGTTTCCATGTAAGTATAGACTATAAAAGAATTAGGTCACTAAGTACTACATGTTGCTTTCTGATATTAAAAGTACTTTAAAAAAATTATCTGTACTGCCTAATGTCAATAAGTTATCAAAGTTAAGTACTCTTTTCACATGAGTGACTTCTAGATAGTTGAAGGAACCTGTAATCCTACTTTAAATTTTCTCTTCACCAAGCTAATCAATCCCATTTCTTTCCATCAATCTCCCTCATTAATCCTTGGCTTATATCCTGTCACACAGAAATATGTAGAAACATGCATGAGAACTATATACACCAGCTTCAAGGTAACGGATTGAGAGGCAGCACAGAAGTGACAAAAGAGGGAAAAAAAATTAGCAATACTTTTCAAAAGAGAAGAACTGAAGCAAATAAGGCAAAAATTACTACTTGTTAAATCTGTATGGCAAGTATAGGAGTGTATTACATTATTTTCTGAAAATTTTCCATATTCTTGAAATACTCCACAATTAAAAGTTTTAATTAAGTTTTAAATAAACACAGAAGTCTAATAAGAGAAAGAAGAGTTGTGAAAGCATCAAACTGATTGTCTGCCAAATCGCAGGTTCTGAAAGCACTACTGAAAATGCTCAGGCTTATGAGAGACTGAACGCTGAACATCTGGGTGCTTTTTTAATACTGCTACCCATAATGTGCTTCAATTCCATTTAATCCAAATCAATTCTGCCATTTTCAATCCAGAGTCCATTCTCCACTCTCCTTAGCATAAAAGAAAGAAGAGATTAAGTAGTTAATGAACTCTATATTCTCTTTTAACATCCTAGTAACTGCCCCAAGAAACACACTGTTGAATGTAGCTTAAAAACTGTTTTTGCTAACCTTAATGTTTCTTCAAGGATAGGCATCACAGATCCCACAAACTCTCTTTTCTTTAATTCATTCTTAGTTCGTGTACTCCTTCTCCACGTTCAATTCATATTTTTTAAAAATATTCAGGGACAGCGACATCAGTTTCTTGAGATACCTCTCTCTTCTTGATCATCAGAGTTATGTATGAATACACCATCAGTATTACATTCTCCAGAGACCCAGACTCTGAAGATCTACATTTGTGTTTATACTCTCAGACTATGAATCATACAAACCTTTTTTTCTAAATTACAGTTGCCAGATTAGCAGATAAAAATATAAAGTCAGAGTTAAATTTGAATTTCAATTAATTTTTTAGTATAATATGTCCCATGCAATATTTGGGACATACTTACATGGGATATATTTATACTAAAAAAGTTACTTGTCATTACCTGAAATTCGAATTTAACTCTGCATCTTGTATTTTATTTGGCAACCCTACTCTGAACATTCAAAAATCTGTATTCCTTCACTCTTCTGGCAAATACTGTATCTTCTTAAGTCAAGAATAATAGTTAACAAGAGGTCTCAAAATTTTTGAAATAGGTACCAACTCTTTAAAAGTTCAAATAAGAAAAATGAACAAAAAGTAAAAGATTAGACAAGTCTGTAGTGGTGACACATTTTAATAGATCATTTGTGAGGGCAGCTGCAAAGACCTGAGAAACACCAGGTTCACCAGGGTGAAAACGTAAACTTCAAGATGGTAATCTAACTAAAGAAGACTGAAACCTAAAAAATCCCACAACGATCTGGAAAAGGAGGTGTTAACTGAAGTGTTCTTTATTCCACTTTTTATTCAGCATTGATTAAAAAAAAATTATACTGCATCTGGTGAAAATACTTCTACCCATCCATTAACTCATTCATTCAACAAAAACATTCAGGGACTTCCTGGTGGCAAAGTGGTTAAGAATCCGCCTGCCTATGCAGGGGACACGGGTTCGAGCCCTGGTCCAGGAAGATCCCACATGCCACAGAACAACTAAGCCCATGCACCACAACTACTGAGCCTGCGCTCCAGAGCCCATGAGCCACCACTCCTGAGCCCACATGCCACCACTACTGAAGCCCGTGCGCCTAGAGCCCATGCTCCGCAACAAGAGAAGCCACTGCAGTGAGAAGCCCGTGCACCACAACAAAGAGTAGCCCCCGCTCGCCGCAACTAGAGAAAGCCCACGCACAGCAACGAAGACCCAACGCAGCCAAAAAAAAAAGAAAAACATTCACTGGGGACACAGTGATAAAGTTGGTGAAGTGAAAGTCCCCTCTCTCCTTGTTAGTAATATTTTCTTCTCTATTGGATGATTTCCAAAACCCCAAAATATGCTGTAGCTGCTCCCATATTTAAAAACTCCACAGCCCTTTTCAATTAACACCCCACTTTTTTGATCGCTATCTACAGCAGACACTCCAGTCCTATCAGGCTTTAACCTGTACTATTCCACCAAAAGAGTTATAAAGGTCACAAATAAGCTCAACATTGCCAAATTCAATGTTACTTCTCAGTCCTTGTTTGATCCCTGTCAGGAGATTTTGACCCAGCCCTTCTGAACAGTTGCTTCACTTTGCATCTAGGACACCAATATGTCTTGTTTTTTCTCCTACATTATCTCTTGGCTCTTTCCACTCTTCTTGGTTCCTCCTCATCCTCCTATCCTTTAACACTGCTTTTCCCCTAAGCTCAGAGTTCAGACCTTTTCTTTAGCTACAGTCATTCCCCATGTGATCCTTCAGTCTCAAGGCTTTAAGTATCATTTATATTCTAACACCAAATTCTTATCTCCATCCTGCGCATCTCACCTGTACTCCAGATTTGTCTACCCATGCCTCTTCCACATCTCCACTTAGATGTCTAATAGCGAGCTCAAACTTAAAAATGTCAAAATTTATCTCCCATGCAAACCTCCTCTTATGGTCTACCTCACTTTAATAAATCACAACTCCACTCTGCCTGCTGCTCAGACCAAAAACCTTGGAGTTATGCTTTACACCATCCACTTTATCAGTAAAGTCTCCCAATTCTACCTTCAAAATATATCCAGAATCTGACCACTTCTCATCATTACCATCTCTTCCCCAGTTTACTGCAATGGCCTATTTAGTCTCCCTGTTTTCACCCTTACTCCCTAACAATCTAATTTCCACATATAAACAAGAATGATTCTTTTCTAAAACAAATAACATTGTGGCTCTCCTCTGCTCAAAACCCTCCAAAGGTTTCCCATATCTCTAAGTAAACTTCAAAACTCCCAAGGCATCTGGCTTTCTCCAACCTTTTGATTTGATCCCCTGTAACTCTCCTCCTTGCTCATTTTGGAGCATCCACACTGGCCTTGGTTAAGTGATATAACCATACCAAGCAGATCCCTCTGGATGAACACTCTTCCCCCAGATGCCACAAAGGTAGGTCCCTCATTTCCTTCAGGTTGCTGCTCAAACATCTCTTTACCAGAGACGCCTTCTCAGACCACCCTATCTAAAACAGCACCCTTTCCTTCATCCTTCTCCTGTACCCAACCCACTTTACTTCAAGGCACTTATCACTGTGCTTGTTGTCAGCTTCATCCAATAGAGTAAGATCCCCACAAGGGTGGGGACTTTGCTCTGTTCACTGCAGTATCCAAAGCACCTAAACAGTGCCTGGGGCCTCGTGCAGTCTCGGTAAATATTTGTATAATGGCTGGATGGCTGGATGGATGGACTGACAGGAAGAATAAAGGGAAGCCAAAGCTGCCACAAAAAAAAGAGCCAGAATTTACAGGTCTGGATTCCTACACATTTATTTTTTGAAGCTTATATCATCTTTATTTCAAGACCTCAAAAATATAGTTTCACAGAAATTAGCTTAATTATTTGATTAACTTATTTCAGTCCCTAAGAAAAGAGGTCTTACAAACAAGGAAATTTACTCAAACACAAAAGAAATCAAAAGCTAATGTGATTTATTCAACTCATGATGCCATTCTTTTCAAAGAACTTATATATGCAGAGATGTAATCCTTATTTTGGTGGTAAGTTTTTTTCAAAATCTCAAGCTAATAAAGTAGAAAAGCAAAAGCAAGGGTAAAAGGATAGTCAACAGTTGCTAGAAACTCTAGGGTAGGAGTGGGCTCAGCAGGAAAATCATAGTAGAAGAATGCAGGAACAACTTTCACTCAATTGATATTTCTTAACTAGTATTTCCACTGCATGCTGGACAGCAGGCTGGGTGAACCACAGTGAGCAAAATCAATCTGCTACCTGCCCTTGCGAAGCTCACAGCCTGGTGGGGAAGACAACCCAATTAAATAAGCTATCTCAATACAAACTAAGACTGCTATCTATAAAAGGAAGCAGTAATGAGTGTTATCGGAACACAAAGCAGGTGCATCTAGCCTAGCAAGAAAGGAGGTTGGGAAGGAAAAGCAACTTTCTTACTCGAGACTTCAAGGATGAAGTGTTAGGTAAAAAGGGCAACATATTCCAGATGAGGGGTGAGAACATTTCACACTCAAGGAACTGAAAAGATGACTGGAGCATAGTGGTCAAAGAGTATGTAATGTGGCAAGAGATGCAGCTGGAGAGATAGGTAGGAATGAGGTCATAAAGGGCCTCATAAGTTATGTTGTTTAGAAATTGTTCTAATAGTAAAAGAAATCTTCAGAAGAGTTTCTGACTTGAGCTGTGTTTAATAGACATTACTATGACTGCAGTACTATGGACCACAGGAAGGCAAGACCTGAAGCAGAAAGATACTAGGTGGTTGCTGCAGTAATCCAGATGAAGAGATGAAGATGAGGAGATGATGGGTTCCTGAAACGAAGTAGTGGTAGTGATTTAGAGAAAAGTGGAGGAATCAGGTAATTCAATTAAATTTATTTGGCTTACTCTGATTATTTCTATCTGTGGTGGGGAAGGAGGCAAGGACCTCAGCTGACCTCCACATGTATAGATCAGGTTGATGACAGAATTCACTGAATTAGGGCTCAGAGTCTTTCTTGGGTAGGGGGGGCAGTTAGGAATATCATGAGTTCAATCTCAGATGAGTTGAGTCTGAGATGTCTGTGTGACATTCAAGTAGAAACGGTCAGTAGGGACTGAATATTCAGGTGTGAAGTTCAGGAGAGAGGTCTGGATACAAACATGAGAATCATAAGGAGTATCATGGGAATAGATAAAAATCACCCAAGGATTTGTGTGAAGACTAAGAAGACAAGAACAGCAGAAGCTGGAGTAACACGAGACTTTACAGAATAAATGGGTAGAAAGGTCTATAAAGGAGATCCTGAACAACAGGAGGCCAAATAAGGCCAGGGTGGTGTCTCTGAAACCAAGGAAAGGATAAGTTTTAAGGAAGAGGTATGGTCAACCATGTCAAACGCTGTCAAGACATGTGGTAAAATGTCCACTGGATATAGAATTTTAGCTATGTTCTTCCAGTGTTCTGTTTCTAATAAATACAAACAGAGGAGTTTTCAAAACTTTGTGTTCAGCCAAGCCACCCCTCAAATTCCTTAAGGAATTTCATTGAACAGTCTCCCAAAGCCAACATCTTGCCTATAATCTCCAAGAGTGCAAAAGTGATGTATGTCTTCTTTTCCCTGGTACCCTGTATGGTTTTTGGTCTGTGCCAAAGAACTCAATAAATATCTGTTCAATGATGTGTACTCAGAGTATTACTGTGAAGCTTTCCAGAATTGATTTTTAGGTTATTCCTTACCACACCAATCTTCAGAGTAAAAGCATTGCTAATATTTTTGCAAAGCTTCCTTCACTCCTTAAAGAACACTCAAAAAGAACGTTTAGTGAGCCTCCCTGGTGTTAGAGGTACTACTTAAAGCAGGTCTCATTTTAGAAAATATATGTGCACTGGGAAAGGATGCACTGAAATTATTTTTGCAGATTGTATACTGTCATTAATTTATTCTTGTAAATCATTTATGTAGACTTTTATAATTAAGTTTCTTAAATCAAGATTAAGACATACTTATATCTATCAATATTTATAAATAAGAGCAGCATTTATCATTTTTACGTTGTTCTATTTGATTGGCTTGTTGGACATTTTATTCACTTTGAAGAATTTTTCTACAAAAATTCTTGTACCAAGTTGTCTCATTGGTAAGCAAGGATTTCCTCACCTGGAATGGAATATAAATTTTCCTTTATCAAATTCATATGCCATGTTTCTTAGCTACACACAACTGAGTAACTTGCTAGTTACTGACTTCGTTTGAAAATGACCTAGCAAGTCTTTGAAAATGCTGGAGAACATTAGCAACTGCCTCCCTGACTACTCCATAATCCTGAGATAAACTACCTTCCTTCTTTTGAAGTTCTGGTGTAATAAGATAGATACTATCCAAAATTAAGAGGCTCTTGAATTCATATGCTTTAATATAGAAGTTCTTCACAGTATGAATTGGTGGCACTGGAATCACTTGGGAGTTGCTTGAAAATAGACATTTCTAGACACCACCCCCCAAGATTATGATTCAGCAGTTTGACAATCTTTGGTTTAGTCATTAAATAACTAGGTATGAACTTTCTTCTCTTCAACTATAAATATTTCTTGCCAAGTATCTTATTAAGACATATCCTGAGAATGCTTACTGTTACCGGTAATTGTCTTACATATTATATCTTTAAATCATGTACCTCTCAAAATTGCATCCTTATTTTCCATGTCAGTTCAAACCTTTGATAATGAATGCAATTCCTAAGAATTATCTTTAAAGAGGGAATCACAGAAGTGGAGGAAAACTAGTCAAAAACTCCAAAACCAGGAAGATAAAATGGGAATCTATTTTAATTTACAAAGGTCTCCCAGAGTAGTCTATTCAAATAACAATGAGGAGACAGACTGTAGTAGGAAGAAGCAGAATAAAAAGAAATTAATTCAGATGCCAATTTTTGTTTGATAGTAGAAAATCAGCTAACTTCTCAGGATATCAATTTTCTGATCAATAAAATGAAGAGGAATAACAAAATGATTTTTTATGCCCCTTTCAGGCTGAATGATCTAATTAAAATCAGAATACTCAAACATGGGTTGAATTGCATTAACTCTGAATCACAGAGACAGTTTCAGAAATAAATTAGGACAACCTATAAGACATTACCACAGCCAATGCAGAGCTGGAAAATGAACAAATAGACAAACTCACTCAAACATACTTGCTCATCTACATGCAAAATACTCAAATGAGATGGTACATATTGAATTAATGAACATCTATATGGGTCTGTCAACTATGTGCTAAGTATTATACCAGGCAAAAGAAATGAGAAATAAGATCCAGTCCCTACTTTAAGTAACTTTAGAGTATAACACACAATGCCTCCCTTTGGATGATTACTAAATACATATTAGATACCTTACTCTCTCCTCCTTGGTAATTATGCACTTTTTCTTTCCATAAATGTCTTTGCTGTAATTTCAGTTTCAGGTAGATATCTGCTCAAAGTTTCAAACTGTGTCACATTACATCAAGATTATTCTGTACTAAAAGGGCCCATGTTAACTACCTCCCCATGGAAGGTACTATGGGGCAATAAATTTACTTCATTCAACAAGTACTATACACTTTCCTCATGAATATGCTTTGTGCATAGAATGCTTATGAATTACAAGTTATTAACACATAGATCACTCAGACCAATGTAAAAACTGGAAAAATAAAGTATTATTTTTCAGGTAGAAACTGATTTCCAATTGTGAATTTTACAACTAAGCCAACTTTGCAAAAAGAAAACTTACTCCTCTTAACTGGCAAAACACTAGCATGCATACCATCTTTTTAATCAAAGGCAAAATCAAGTCATCCTGGGCAAGTAAAATAATCTGCTCCTCTTTCAATGCCACTTACATATAAACACTGACAATAACTTATTCTTGCAAAAAGCCTTGCTTAGGTCAACTAGAGATCCATGACATGAGGAGGAGCCCTAGTCCAGATTCTCTACTAAAAGGGTGATGGACTACAGAAAGTTCCATAAGTACCGACATCCTCTGTCTCTTGATTTCCTAGGCCTAGCATAGTGCTTGGTACATATGAAGACATAAATAAGTGAATGACAAATGAACAAAAACTAAAACTATTCAGCAGGGATCACAACTTAAGCTATGAAAAATTAATTCATTTAAATAATATTATTTAGCTTACACTTAACTGGTATCTCTAAGGAGCATTTTTCTTATGCAAGAATATTATTATAATTATCATTAAAAGTGAAAGATACATGAAGAGAAGCACGATCCAGAGTGGAATCAAAAGCTGAATTCTCAACTTCTGAGAACACTTTGAAAATCAGAAAAGTGATTTCAATCTATGAAACATGCAACCTGGTGATGGTGACCGCTCTTCAATCTAATCTTACTTAGGGAAAGAAAGACAGAAAATATTATTACTAGTTTGAACTACACATGTGATACCATTCAGATAAAATTTTTAGCTTCCTATAAAATGTTTCTTTTAAACTAAACAGCAAAATACACGAACACACTGCAGTCAATGAATGAGTTAATGTGTGATAAGAAGCCTATTTAAAAGAACTGCCCACGTACCCACAACACCTCAACACGCTCGCACATACAATACTTATTTCGAAGTAACATTCTAGACTCCTCGATTGCTAAATTCACCATGGTCCACTCCCCACCCACTTTATTTACTTTTCAGTGTGGAACAAGGAAGCTGATTTCTCTCCCAAGTCCACGTGAAGAAAACGAAAAAGTTACTACATTTTTGTAACGGGAAAAGAACACACAAAAAAACACAAAAAACCCTAATGAAAACAAATCACCCACGCACAGGAAAAATTTTTTTAAATTACCCATCTGGTCAACACGTTGTGGCCTAACACCTTGGCAACGTGACTCTGGTTCATTTTTTGATTCCCACCCCACCCTACAAATTCCATGAAAAGGACCAGACTATCCGAGACCACAGACAAGTCTCCGGCCCCGAGAGGGATGACAGGTCCGGGCTTGCCTCCGGGGCCGAACGGGAATAGTCCAAGGGGCACCCTGGCCCCGCCTCCTACCGGCTTCTCAGGGCCGCAGCACCCCTTCTCCTCCTCCCACTTCCTTCTCCTCACCTCTCGGCCCCGGTTCATGCGCTTCCCATCTCTCCGCCAGCTCCTGCCTCCGCGCCTCCCTCCATTTCGGTTTGATCTTTACTTCCCACGCCGGGTGAGGGGCGGAGGGCAGTGCAGAGGATGCCAGCAGGCAGCTGCCCCGCCGCGTCCTAGTCCGCACCCCACGCCGGGCTTGCCGGGTCCCCTCCAGCCACGGGGCAGGGTACGCGAAGACAGCCCGACAGCCGGACAGACCCACAGACCCGGAGAGGAGGGAGGGGGCGGAGCAAGCGCGGGCCTACACGTCACCCGCCCGCAGCGGCGCCAACGTCTGCACGTCGGCTCCCCCAGCCCCACC
>NW_020171819.1:10415-173798 GCF_003031525.2 Neophocaena asiaeorientalis asiaeorientalis
GCCCAGCTCTGAGGGGGCCCAGGCCTGCGGCGAGGGCGCGCCCCCGGGCGGGCGTGGGCGCGGGTGCGCGCGTTCCCGGGACTCGGTGGCTGTGGGGTCCCTTGCGAGGCCGGGCCTGCCACCGCCAGATCGCTACCTTAGCATCTTTCCCTGCAGTTACTTGAGTCGGTTCCATCTTCTCCCCGCCCTTCTCTGTGAGGTGAAGACACGGAGGAGGTAATTCCTATTACAGGTAAAGGAGAGAGGAGCCCTGAGTATGAGTGAAGAACCAAGTAATTGCCATTGTCATCGCCAGCCAGAAATCCTGGCTGCTGGTCACTTTATATATGGTTCCTTCCTTTCAAGTCCCGACTTCCTTAAGCTTTCTGGATTCTCAGTTTAGTTCTCTTAAAGTTACCTCTTCTAGTCGGTCCTTTTGTCGGACGAACCCCACCAAAAACAAAATGCCTGAAGATTCCCTGGCTCAATTGAATCAGGAAGATGACATTAAGAAAAATTAACCTCAAGAATGTGCTGTATGTGTGTACAGTTCTAGGCTAAAAGCCGGGCACGCAAAGGCGGTATGAGTTAATAATGTGTTGTGGCTCCTTTTTTCACTTCCATACCCCTCTCGTAAGGAATGTCTTGACACCTCATAGAACCGTGTTTTATAGAGAGGCAGCCAATAGTGATCCACTTATACACTTCACTGCCCAAACTACTTCTGTAGTTCTGCGTTCAGTTCTAGATCAGGCACTTTAAGAAGACCTCAGAGAAGTTGGAATTATTTCAGAGAAGAGCAAAATGATGAAGAGTGCTCAAAAGCATGACAAATGAAGAAGTACTCTTTGAACTTGGGAAGATTCTCACAGAAGAGAGAAAGCTACTGGGACTATCTCTAAATATGTAAAAACTCATCATGTAACATAGATTTGTTTCATGTGGTCTCAAGAGATGCAGACTTGAGGGCTTCCCTGGTGGCACAGTGGTTGAGAGTCCACTTGCCGATGCAGCGGACACGGGTTCGTGCCCCGGTCCGGGAAGATCCCACATGCCGCGGAGCGGCTGGGCCTGTGAGCCATGGCGGCTGAGCCTGCGCGTCCGGAGCCTGTGCTCCACAACGGGAGAGGCCACAGCAGTGAGAGGCCCGCATACCGCAAAAAAAAAAAAAGAGAGAGATGCAGACTTGAGAGAAACAGATTTCAGATCCTGAAAAGAAGATCCCCTTCTAGCACTCACCAGAGAAGGTGTCTGCTTTAGGTTACATGGATGCCTTGACCCCTGGATTTGACTTTAAGTAGATTCTGAAGGCTTCCTTAATAGGAACTAAGTGCGGGGGAGACAGGCATCAAGAGAAGAATTAGTTGATGGTTTTGTTAAAGGCGTTTACAGCCTTGAGAGTCAATCAGTTCATGGTTCCAGCCTTAGAATTTACAGGTTAGCTCTGAGACAAGTCAAATGCATCAAAAGGTAAAAAATGCAAGGAGGCTATATGATAATGAGAGGTACTAACAATAAGTTCTAGGAGTTTACATGACAGCTAGTTCTCATCACAGTTTCAGAGACTTGGGGGACAAGAAGGAAATCGAAAATAGACTGCTTAGAACTGCCCTGTCCAGTAGGGTAGCCACTAGCCAAATACGAATATTTTTACTTGAAATGTGGCTGGTCCAAATTGAGACATGCAGTAAGTGTGAAATACACACCAGATTTCAAAGATTTAGTACAAAGAAAAAAATGTAAAATAGCTTAATTCTTATATTGATGACATGTTGAAATATTTGGTAGATATTGGGTTAGTATATTAAAACTAATTTCACTTATTTTCACTTTTTTAATTTGGCTACTAGAAAAATTTTAAATTACATAGGTCGCTTGTATCTTGTTCTATTAGATAGTCCTGACCTAGAAGGAAATATACTTCATTGAACTCTAAGAACTATTTTTGTACCCTTTGTAGTCCTTGGGGGATTTTCCAAAACATTAATGGAAAGACAGTCTGATGACAAGATTCCTCATGAAGAGAAGGAAGACTGTGCATAAAATATGCCATGAGCAAAGACAAGGAAACAAGACTGCAGATGCATTCTGTGGTGAGTAACCTGTCTATAGTGGAAGGTTCTTATTAGAAGTAGTGACAAAGTCAAAATTGGCTAGAAACTGGTCTGTAAGGAGAGACTCAATTTTGAATTTAGTTGTATAGGCAGTCGGGATTTGGCAGTTACCAACTGGGATTGTAAGATTATCTTGGCAATATTGAGTATAGTGGGTTGAAATTAATGGGTGGTTGGGCAACCAATTAAAACTCATTGTACTTAAAAATGTATTATACCAAAAAATGTTCAATAGAGGGTTGATTTAAATAAATTATAGCACATCTATGAAGTGGAATCAATTGATATGGAAACATATCAAGATATACAATTGAGTAGTTTACAAAACAATATGTATACAATATGACCCCATATATGAAAAATTAAATATGTATGTGTATGTAACTAGATCATTTGACTAAAATTACCTTAATTATTCCAAAATTGTCTCAAAAACAAAATCTCAGGGTGGGGTATTTTCAGTGGCTCAACGAAGTCATCCATGTTTTTGGCTCTTTCATGTCTGTGTTCCATCATATTAGCAAAGTAGCCTTTCAGTCTCAGCCTTTGTCACCTCATGGGTTGTTGGCATGGGTTCATAAGCTCCAGACTCATTTCCAGCCCATCAGTCTCTTAGTATCTCAGTATGTAAGACCAGTAGGTCTGCCCAGCTCATTAGTGTCCCACAGCCTTAGCTTATAGGCCTTTTTTGTTTTTACCTATTCTCAGTCCAATGTCCTGCCGTCTTCCCTACCCCAGCTTGCAACATTGGGTCTTAAAAGTCCATCTTTGATAGACCCCAGTGCAGTTCCTTACCTGGAGCTGACGCTTAACTGCTGGGGGACACCGAATAATAAAAGACTCAATTCTAGGGGCTTCCCTGGTGGCGCAGTGGTTGAGAGTCCGCCTGCCGATGTAGGGGACACGGGTTCGTGCCCCGGTCTGGGAAGTTCCCACATGCTGCGGAGCGGCTAGGCCCGTGAGCCATGGCCACTGAGCCTGCGCGTCCAGAGCCTGTGCTCCTCAACGGGAGAGGCCACAACAGTGAGAGGCCCGCGTACCACAAAAAAAAAAAAAAGACTCAATTCTAAAATAAGCCTCCCTAAACTTTTTAATGAACTGAGTTGGGAAGGAAAAAAAGATCACTACCATGGCAGACTGTTGGTTGCCTACCCAATCACCATTTTTGTCCTCTTCCTCACTTAATAAAATGAATTTGTTAAAGTTCCAAAGAACTAAAGAAATGTGAGCTCCTCCCATTACCCTGGTAGTAATTCTATTTCTGTTTGAATAAGAATGTTGTAGAGGTGGTCACATGTCCAAGGGATAGTCAGCTAGGGAGGATTCTGCAATATGTTTTATTCAAAATATATGCTTATAAAATATAGAGAGTTGTTCTTGGGTTTCTGTTCCAGATGGTGAACTTGGCATACCATCTGCCAACTATTCTTTCCTAGACACTACTGAAATAAAAATGTAGAAGTAGAAAAACCAAAGAGTAAATAAAAGAATAAAGATATGTGTGTTTTTATGTATGTGCTTACGTTAAGGAGAGGACAGTAGGTAGAGAAGGGGAGAAAAGTAAATGAAATTTCAACAATTTCCTGGATAAAAAAGCTAATAGTAGTGATTTGACTATAATAACATCCAAAATGAACGCCTAAAAAAATATAGTGAAGACGCTACAAAAGAGTTGGTTGGGAGCATGGCAGAGGGCAGAAGTGAGAATAAGGGCTGAAAATGGAGGTAACATTCTAAATATGGTACAAGTGAATCAGTCACAATACACATTTCCTTCTCTCATCCATGCACACTGTGAGCAGACAAAGACACATCTGCCACCAGACAAAAACAGAAACTAAGGGCTTGCCTGGTGGTGCAGTGGTTGAGAATCCGCCTGCCAATGCCCAGGACACGGGTTTGAGCCCTGGTTCGGGAAGATCCCACATGCCGCGGAGCGGCTGGGCCCGTGCGCCGCAACTGCTAAGCCTGTGCTCTGGAGCCCACGAGCCACAACTACTGAAGCCCGTGCGCCTGGAGCCCGTGCTCTGCAACAGGAGAGGTCACCGCGATGAGAAGCCCACGCACCTCAACGAAGAGTAGCCCCCACTCACAGCAAGTAGAGAAAGCCCGCATGCAGCAACGAAGACCCAACGCAGCCAAAAATAAAATAAATGAAATAAATAAATTAAAAAACAAAACAAAACAGAAACCAAAAAGACCCCAAAGTCTCCTCCAAATTAATTGCACAAATAGTAGAGAAGAAGTGAAAACTTTTGTGTTGACAACACAGAGCAAAACCACTATTGTTCTGGCATTCAGAGCCAGCATTCAGAGAGCCAGCTAGCTACTTGGCCACCAGTCCTAAAATGAAACCTGATTTCTGGCCCTGCCCTGGCCGTGTATTCACAATTTCCACACAGGAGAAAGAGCTGGAAGACATCCTACTTACTAAAAGCAAAGGAAAACCACATCAATGACCAGCTCTTTTTATGTAGGAACATACAGTGAAGAATCAACAGGCAAATCAGGAAAATCACCATTCTGAAAGAGAAAGAGAAAAACAGAGTAACTAACTCCAAAGGAAGCCATTAAAATTCAGGAAATAAAAAAGGACATTTTTTAAAAGCATTCCAATTTATATACTCCAGTATTCAGGATATATTGGATCTATAAGATACAAACCAAATATTCTGAAAAAAGAGGAACCACGGAAGAAAATAGAGTTCTGAGACACTAAAAACATGATTACTTAAATAAAAAATTCATTGGAAGTATTGGAGATAAAAATCAAGGAAATCTAGAACATAAGATATAAAGACATAAACAGAAAACATGAAAACAGATGAGTCATGGAGAGCCAATCCAACCAGCCAATTTAATCAGTAGAAGAGAAAGAGATTTTTTTTTAAGTGAGAAAAAAAAAATCAAGAATAAAATCTATGAATAATAATAAACCTGCAAATTTTCCAAACATAAACATTTTACCAACAAAGGAATAAAAATAAGACCTACTCAGCAGCACTGGATCTAGAAGACAATTACAGAATATTTTCAAAGTTTTAATGGTAAATATTTTTCAGTCTACAGTTCTGTACTCATTCAATTTATCAATTAACTACAAGAGCAAACTAAAGATATTTTCAGATCAGCAAGGATGTAGAACTACAGAAGACTTTCCTCTGGTATGATCTTTTAGAAAGTTACTTGACCATATACTCCAGCAAAATAAGGGCAAAAACCAAGAGGAAACCATGGAATTCTGGAAAAGGTGTATCAATCCTAGAAAAAGGCAAAGAAAAAAATCATGGAAGAGTGCCGTGCATCGTCTAGAGAGGAAGCAGTGTAGATGGGAGCACAAAGCTGAAGGGTTCAAGGAGCAAGTCTTAGAGGAGGAAATGCAGGGGCGGGGGCAGGGGTGGGTAGAGGGGGCATTCAGTAGAATAGATGGTAAGGTAGGGGATTTGAAAAAAATGAAGTTGTAGTAAATCAAATGGTGCAAGGATAAAATGTAGACAGGGGTAGTTCCTTAAAAGAAATTCAGAAAAGGTATTATCAGGAAAAGGATCAAAACAAAATGTATCCATTATACTTAGGATTGGAAGGAAGAAAGAGAGCTAGCAAAGGAGAAGAGTGGTCAAAGAGATAAGTGATAAGCTAAGATATATAGAATTATTATTTTTTTTAAGTCATCAACAAGGTTAATTCCTGCTCAAAGTCAAGGAGAGTAGAGACTGGATAAATGTCCTTGGAGATTTAGGTGATTGATGAATTGGAATCACTTTTAGTAACCTGATAAAGATGGAATCATATGGAAATGTAAGCGAGTAAATGAGAAGTGGGAAAATGAAAACACTGCTGATAATCATTTTTGTCTAAAAAAGCAAGGCAATACATGAAGAAATATTAGAGTCCGAGAGAGACTTTTGTCTGTGTGTGTTTTTAAGATAGAAGAGGAGGGGCAAGGATTGATAAAGGGAAAGAACCTATAAGAAAGAGATGAGCTAAGTAAGGAAATAAGGAGGTAAGGGTAGACAAGGATGCACTGAAGACCATGGGTGAGGTTTTTCTTTATCTTGGTAGAAGGAAGTTTTTCTGTGAGATAGGACAGAAGAAGTAGAAGATGCTTGAATATACAGGAGTAAGTTCAAGGTATTGAGGTATGCGTAGCTATAATAATTTCCAAGTTGAACATATGAAATGAAAGTTATGCATCTTTTAGCAGCCTTGAAATTATGAATTGTTCAGTGGATGAATATTTTTAACTATTTCTTATAAGATAATAAGATACATTAAATTTTCATAAAATATTACAAAATACAAAAGCCAATTTCAAGGATGCAGTCAAGGTTAGGTATTAAAAAGCAACACCACTCAAAGTCAATATAAAATACGTGATGAAAACTACTATTCACCCAGTTCTTATTGGCTGTTTTAACTTGATATCCAATTGGTTTTCCCAAATGCCAGGTGATACCCTGTGGTCAGTGTGAGAATGCATTTGAGTATATATTTGTGTGTGTGAATGGGACTTTGGGGAAAAAAGATTAGAGGCAGTTAGCTTCAAAACTAATTTTTAACTAGTCTTTTGATAGCAGAAGCTAGGTCTGGTTGTCTTATACAAGCAAATGATCCATCCAAAGTTTGGGGCTGAAACATGTTTATTCCTTAAAGTACTGTGTGGGAAGGGAAGAATCATTCTGTGCTAACTGTTGCCATTCTATGATTACCCCCATGGATAAGGTGGGAAATTGCTTAAGCTATATATAATGAGACCCAGAATAACAGTAGCTTAAACAATAGACATCTCATATACAGGATGCATGGATGATCCTAGAATGTTGTACTTTCTTTCTCGATTTATTCATCCAGGGACACATGCACCTTCTCATTGCTCTGCCATTTCTAGGGTGTTGTCCTCATTTAATAGTCCAAGATGACTCACAGTCATGACCATATTCCAAGTAGCAGTCCTAAGGAAGAGGAGGAACCAAAGGACATCCCTTGGGAAACTGAAAGTATACCTATCACTCACAGTCACATGGCCATACTGAGTTGCAAGGGAAGCTGGGAAATGTAGTATTTATTTCAGGCAACCCTGTACTAAGTTAAATAATCAGGAGGTAGGAAATATTTGGAGACAAATGTTTCACCCAGAATACTTTCCTTCTTAATTAAAGCAAATATACTGGTATTAAACAGATAAGAATAGCCTCTTTTCCCTTCTTACCAGAACTGAGCCAAAGGGAACAGAAGAGAATGTCAAGAATAACTTTTATCTCTTTCTAACACATAAAAAGTGAGCTAGTAAAAATTGGCAAAATGAAATCCTGAACAGTAATTACTTTAAGGATTAATTTTTCCTGAAGTTTAACCTATTCTTAAGCATGTTCAATGTCGTCAAAGTGAAGTTTTCATTCATTCTACCCACAAGAAATTAAGCATATATCACAAAATCCACACTTTGCTAAGCAGTGTGACACATTCCAAAGAAACACATGATATGATCTCTAGTCTCAAGGAACTCAGAGGAATTTACAGTTTGGGTAGAAGACAAATTTAACACTCAAGACGCTTCAAGAACAATTAAGTGCTGAGTTGCATGATACTTACTTTATGAGTGCAAAAGGAATTCAAAGTAAAGATAGGCCACCTCTGGATACAAGACATTAAAAACCTTTGTGGAAATAGTGAAAACTGAACTGGGCATATAAGAATAGGTAGAACAAAATGTTTCATACACAAAATTATGAAAGGTTTATTTGTAGGATTAATCCTAGAGAATAAACACATACAGAATTTTAAAGTGCAAGCTGTTGCTGATGGTAGCTTAAAGGCTAAGAATGATTTGGTCATCTATTAACAAGTGCCATTTCTGTTTTTTGCTTTATGTTTTATCCACAAGTACTAACAGAATGCCTGACACATATTAGACACCAAGTATCTGTTAAATGAATACAATTTTTCTTTTACCCTCAGTGTTTCTTTTATTATGTGACAAAGGACTTAACATTTTTCTACTGAGGTATAGCTTTTTTAAAAAACTGAAATGTACCAAAGTGTACAAATCTTAATTGTACAGTGCCATATACCACCTCATGTAACTACTACCCAAATCAAGTTATAGAACATTTCTAACTCTACCAGATATTCTTATGACCCTCCCAGTCAGCACTCAAATCCCCTCACCCCACCACAGCCACCCCGAAGAAGCCACTATTCTGATTTCTATCAATATAGATTATATTCCTAGTTTTAAAATTCATATAAATAAAATAATATATCACGCAACATTTTTTCAGGTTTTTGCTACCTTGATCTTAATTTGTGAGACTTGTTGATACTTGAAAGAGAGATTTCCACCCTCCATTTTAAAGTCTTTTCTTATGGAAAAACCCTAGAAAAGTATGGAAAAGGTGTTTAGTAGGTAGTAATATACATTAGAGCTGTCATTGGTCTTTGAACTTCAAAGACAGTTTGTGCTTACTTTAAGTGTAGGCAAGACCAGCGTAACTCCATCCTGCACTATTATAGTACAGCTTGGTAGTTCCAAAATGACAGTCAAGTTAACTTGCTGTGACTTTTTTACTCAGACAAATCTGGAAATCCCCTATGAGAAGTTTAGGTCAACTACAAAGTTAGAGGCACCGTCCTTATACAAAAACACCCTCACTTCTGACACCAACTGCAAGTTTGCAGGGGTATGGGTGGGTGGGGGGTCCCCAAACTACCTCAGTTTCAATAATTTGCTAGAAAGACTCATAAAACTCACTGAAAGCTGTTATACTCATGGTTATGTTTTTTTATTAAAGGGAAAGGATACAGATTAAGATTAGTCAAAAGCAGACACACATAGAGCAGAGTCCAGGAGGGTTTCAAATGCAGAGTTTCAGTTGTCTTCTAGCCAGAGTCAGGACATGGTACTGTTCCAACATTGATGTGTGACAACATTCACAGTGAACTGCCAATCAGGGAGGCTCACCTGAGGTTGGTGTCCAAAGGTTTTGGGGGGGGGCCTTATTATGTAGGCTTGATTGATCGCCCAGTTATTTAATCCCAGTTTCCAGGTCTATGGATACTTTGCGACTCAAAGTCCCCACCCTAACTCACACAGTTGGACCTTTGGAAGGGCCAGCCCCCAACCTAAGACTGTACGGGTGTGGCCAGTCCCCACCCTAGATCCTATTGTTAGACAACCCAGTAGGACCCAAGGCCCTCAGGCAAACGGCAGATACTGTAAGGCTGAGGGCAAAGGCCAGGCCTTCTCTTTGGGCGAGCCCCAATTCTTTACTACATAACCCCTAAATCTTCACTTCTCTCACTGGAGAATTTGTTGTTTCTGAAACCTGAAGTTAAATTGTTTCTTCAAAATATTTTTTCTCAATGATTAATTTCATGAGTTTTTTTTTTTTTTTTTTTTTTTTTTTTTTTTTTTACGTTCCCTGCATCGGCAGGCGGACTCTCAACCACTGCGCCACCAGGGAAGCCCATGAGTTTGTATTTTTAAGGATTCTGAATTATTATGAAGTATCTCAGCATATTTGACAAGAGAGTTAAGATTAGAGCAGGAGCAGTAACATTTTCTTTCTCCCTAATTGTCCAATATATATAAATACAAGGATTCTACCAAGATTACGGACTTGTACTTTTGAAAGTTGGGCAACAGCTACACAATAAAACTGAGAGTTTTCCAGGAGCAATAATACCAGAACTGACAATACTAAAAGACAAGTATGAGTTAGCAACATTTCAGTGATTTTGAGGCTTGGGGATTGGGTAAGACTCCCCTAGAAAGAGTATAAACTCCCAAAAATCTCCATAAAGAAGGGTGAAATTGTCTAAAATCGTCCCTATATTTTGAATATTTTTTCTTTACATGAATGTGTTGAGGAATTGTCTCTGAGGAACTAATGCCATTATGGCTTAAAATGAAATTAAAAGATTTAAAGAGTTAAGGTGCCACTTGTTGTTTATGTCAAATTTCTGTTTAAAATAATTTTTATTACTATTTTGATAGGTTTAGCTCTCTTCCTAGTTTAAAATGAGTTGTGATTGTTTTGTTCTTGTTAAGATATAGTAAGACACAAAACAAACTGAAACAGGCTGAAAACTGAAACACCACCTTAGCAGGACCAGAACAATTAAAGTCTATCAAATCACAGGTCAGGCAGGCAGATATTATAGAGTCATTGGTCAGGAAGCGCAAGGTTCAAGTCATGGATAAGATTCTGATCTCAAAGGCTCAAGAGGCTCAGACTAAAAGCTATGTTTAGCTAACTCTATAGATTGATTCAAAGGTTCATTCAACCTTTCATTCAAGTGATATATTGTGTATTGAATACCTACTATGGGTCAGCAGACACAATAGCAGAGAAGACAAACACTGTTGGCTTTTAGGGATGACAGCTAACATTCATTGCCCATCTATCTGCCCTTTTGCCAGGCATTGTGCTAATAAGCACTTCTTCCAGAACTCTATTATTCTCACTTTTATTATCTAGATTTCACAGGTAAGGAAATTTGAGTCTCTAAGTGGTTGACAATGCGTCTAAAGGCCTCTTGGCGCATCCTCCAAAGCTGAACTTTCTTGCTAGCAAAGGGCCCTTGCAGGTTGCGTAGCCTTCCCTTCTCTCACTTTCAGTTTCTGTGCTGGATACAAGAGCCCCATCTTTTGGCAAGATGTGGAACTTCATAAAGGAGGACTTTGACCTGGGGACTGATGACAAAGGTGTCAAGGGTTACCTCATTCCCTTCTTTATTGAATGGTTTATCATCTAGAATCCTAGTATTTTCTAGACCAGAAGAAGGGACTCGTTTTGGTTACAGCTCTGTCTGTTGGTGTTTATGTTGCTATTATGCAGAAGAAAGATAGACAAATAGGGACAGATAATTAATTTTAGTATTAGTACTTAAAATATATATCGAAGGTTGCTTAAAAATAAGTTCTTCGTTTAAAATGTGATATGGATTTTATCAATTGCGTCATTTGAAAATTTAAAATCTAGGTACAATCAATGTACAATGATAAAAATTGTCTGCTTGAACATAAAGCCTCAGATTTACACATCTCTGAACAGACCTGGTTATTTAACAACCCCTAAAGTGAATTTTACAAAATAAATTCTGACATATACGCTCTATGGGAGAATTTCTCTTTTTAAGCTTTCACAGAGACACAGCAAGAAATTATAAATATATATATAAGCAAAACAAGTATAAACAAAAATTTTTTATTAAGTGTGTAGCACCAATTATAGTGTTTCCTTTTATAAAAGCAGAAAGAGTAAAATATCCTCTCATAGTTTGAAACTCTGGAAATAGACAACCATATCCTAAGTGTGTTGAGACCACGTCCTACAGAAATGAATGGGGGTTACTAATGCCCACAACTGACACAAGTGCCAGAAGCCGTCTCTTTCTGTTTAGCCATCTTCTAACCTAAATGAACCAATTCAACTTCCCACACTCCTCTGAGGAAGCCAACATCTAAGGTATTATTTTTATTTAGTTAGATATGTTTTTAAATTGTTAACGCAGAAATTTATTGAAACCCATTTATATAAAATTCATTTTTGTGTTTTAAAGACAAAAAAATGTACCTAGTCCTCAATATTCAGGCAATCAAATCCATTCTCAGAAGTGCTTTGCAAGAAGATGGACTTCATTGCCCAGCCCCACAAAAGATCCTTTTTTTTATACTCCCGAAGATGAGATCTCAAAACCTCTGCAAAGACTGAAGAGATAATTAGCAAAGAACTCCTCCAGAATGTGATGCCTCATCATAGAGGTGCAGCGCAAGTGAGGCTTCAGAGGCGTGTGCGTGGAGTGCGGTGAGAAGAGCCAGGGGCCCAACGGGATGGCCCCACCTGCAAGGCACAGCCAGCATGGCCTCCAGGGCCCCTTCCTCCTCTTCGCCTTCTGAGGCCGGCACCGCTCCTGGAGGTTCAGGCTCTGGAAGGGCATCTGTCACTTTACTAGATTCTTGACCTGAGGGGTGATGAGCAATATTTACTAAAATTCTAATTTAGTCTGCATACTGGAGCAAGCATAGCTTTTGACATAGCCAAAATGAAACCTTTTTTTTTCTCTCACAGTGCGTTTAAATTTTATTGGAATGGATTACTTGTTCCCGGAGGAAAACTCCCATGAGATTATAGTTTTATTGTTGTTGTTATTGTTTACTCTTAGATAATGTAACTTTCCACTGTCATTTTAGATCACAAACGCTATTGTGATTCAGTAGACTATTTAATACTAGACTATTCACTAGAGTATAAAAATGAAAGTGAAGAATTGGATTTAGTGTAAATTCTTCTCCCTTCCACCAGCTTATTTAAGCCTACTTGGAGCCAAAGGCCTGAACTGAAGAAGTGGGGTGGGCCTCCTCTCTCCTTTCTCCGTATGGCAACATCCTCCTGCCCCACTTAGCGCTGTCATTTCCAGGGACACACACATTCCTTACAAGCTGGGGGTTGAAAGGAGGTCAGGAGATGGAGGAAATTTCTTGCTTGGCGACACAGCCTGGTGGTTTCCCTCTCTGATTCTAAAAGCAGGGACCCTGGCAGGTCCTGATTAAAGGCAAATGATTAAAGCAGACTCTTTCTGTTGGGGGGCACTTTTGAGGA
The DNA here is from genome assembly GCF_003031525.2 of Neophocaena asiaeorientalis asiaeorientalis. Taxonomy (NCBI): domain Eukaryota; kingdom Metazoa; phylum Chordata; class Mammalia; order Artiodactyla; family Phocoenidae; genus Neophocaena; species Neophocaena asiaeorientalis. The sequence continues at coordinate 23,113 of NW_020171819.1, forward strand.
CTCTGAAGGTTCTCAACTAGATGCTCCCAACTCCTGCAGTCCCCTGACTGATGCATCTTTCCTTCCTCAGACCCTGGGAAGCCCGCTGTGCACCTATACTTTCTTTTTGAGGGGAACCTCTTTCTCCTCCAGATGGCTTTATTGGACAGACCCCAAGATGACCCACTCTAGCTCTCTTCTCCCTGGCTTATGCCCCTTGCCCTGGTAAGTTTTGGGAGTGAAGGCCAGTCCTAAAGCAACGGCACGCTTCTGGCTCCACCAAGTAGTCAGTCATTCTCTTAGCCTCTAAATTTCCTGGGGTGGAAGTGGAATCACACCTCAGTGTACAGTACACTTTAAGCATTTTGGGACATTAGTACACTAGTTCTTTGCATTTTCCATGTGCAGAAAACACATTTCAAAGCTCTCCTCTGGTCCCCTGGCAGTAACCCCATTAGATGTGAGATTGGCAGGTCATGCTCTATTCCCTGCAGGGGGTAGGTGCCTACAACATAGTTGCAGTTCTCTGAAGAAGCTTCTTTACTTTCTGTGACACTTGTTTATATCCTAAATCTGGTTGAAGGCTCAGAGAATCATGTAATAGTTTCTTTTTTTGTTTTTTTTAACAAGTATTTATTAGGAGAAAAAAGTACAGTACATGTGGATAGATGCATGGGCAGACTCAGAGAGAGAGTCCCATGTAATAGTTTCTTGAACACATTTCCTTTGTAAACCTGCCTATGGAGAGGAGAAGGTATCTCATACTCACTTGTGTATCCTGTCATCCGTTGGTGCTTCAGTAGAAACTATGCCAGAAAGAATCCCATTTTGAGATCCTCTTAGAAATAGAAGCACAAAGAATAAGGACACGTTATAGAACCTAGGTGTGAGCAGCATTAGTACACATCAGACCAGGGTCTGAATATTTCTTAAATTTGTGTTGTTTTTTCCTCATCTCTATTACCACCATCTCTGTTCAAAACTTCATAATCTCTTACTAGTACTGTTGCAGTCACTTGTCTCTGCCTTGGGTTTTACCCCTGTCAAATCTCTTCTTCATAATACCACCAGATTGTTTGACCTAAAATGCAAACATTACCTTGTCACTGATCTGCATTAAATCTTTCAAAATCTTCCAATAGCCCTGCCCTAGAAGCATGCTTCTCAAATATTAGAGTGCATACAAATGATCCATGAATCTTGTTAAAATGCAGATTCTAATTGAGTAGGTTTGGAATGTGGCCCCCACTTCTACAGTTTTAAAAAGCTCTGAGGTAATGCTGCTGCTGCTCCAAAAACCACACTTTGAGTACCAAGGCCTTAGAGTTTTGGCTTCTTAGTTGTGCCGTTCAAAGACCTAACTGAACATACCTGATTTTATTTCTTATCTCTCCATATGGCCACCATTTATATTTCTCAGAAAAAATTGTTTTTTCTTGTCTGATGGCTGCTGTAACAAATTACCACAAACTGGGTGACTTTAAAACAACAGATATTGTTTTCTCTCACAGTTCTGGGGGCCAGAAATCTGAAATCAAGCTGTCAACAGGGCTCTGCTCTCTCCAAAGTCTTTGAGGGAAAATCAGTTCCTTGTCTCTTCCACCTGCTGGTGGCTCCAGGAGTTCCTTGGCTTGCAGCCTCATGGCTCCAATCTCATTGCCTCCCCCTCTTAGGTTTCAAAACCCTCTCTGCCTCATATCTATAGGAATGCATGTGATTGCATTTAGGGCCCATGCAGATATTTTGTGCATGAGCCGTAAATCCTTTATTTAATCACATCTTCTGCCATATAAGACAATATCCCCAGGTTCTGAGGGTTAGGGTGTGGACATGTCTTTATGGGGAGTCTCTATGCAACCTACTACATGCGTCTTTTTAGAGCACGTGGCATCCTGTGAATCATAGCTTTATTGGAGGTTTGTTATGTGTCAGCCTAGTAGCATTTTACTTATGTAATAAAAATATGACTATACCCTTTGAGCAGCCTTTTCTCTTGCACCCAGCCCACTCTGAGAACAGACTCAGCACTTCTTCTGGCATTCCCTGCAAAAGCAAGTCCAACTTCAAAAACACTGGCTAGTAATGTAAATGTTATGAAGTTTTCTTTGGGAAATGTACCTTGCACACAACAGAGCAAACTTTAAGCAACCTTCTTAATTAGATATCTCTGTTCATCTCTCATTTCAAAATCTCATTCTTCATCCATACAGACTCTAGATCTTGTCTTCATCTCTCCCTTTGCCTACACTGATTCCCAAGTCCCTTTATTGTAATGGGACATTTTGTTACAGTACCCCTCAGTAAAACAGAATTATTAAAGCTATAAGCTTTAATTCATTTCTTTAGACTTAAATTCCTTCATTTATTATAATCATCAACAACAACCCTAGGAGGTAAGATTTTATAGAGATATAATAATAACTTACCTAATGTCATATAGTAGTAAGTAGTAGTACTAGATTCAAATCCAGATTTTCTGGTGCCAAAGTCTATGATTTTAACCATTATTAAAATAATGGTTAATTTTGACATCGTATTGAGATATCTATTCTGTGCTTGGCTTCTAGACAAATGTTTCCAAAAAGAAGTCTCTCACTCCGGATCCCCTAGAAGAACTAATGAACCAGAACCTCTGGGAACTGGGCCAGGTCCTACATTTTTAACAACCTCTCAGGCAGTTCTTATGCAGTCACTTAAAGAATAAAGCCTGTGGTTGATTTCTCTTTGTGGTTATTTATCTTGTCATCAGTAGCTTGCATAGTGCCAAGTTCAGGGCAAATATAAAAGTAAGTGTGTTGAGTTAAACCAAATTGACTTAGGGTTCTTCCTAACACTCATCAGTGAAGACTGCTTTCAGTATCTGAGGTGGAAATGAACCTCCAAGTGAAGGTTAAGTGCATTAGCTGTACAATTTTGAATGAATCAAGACAGAAAACTTACAGGTTATGAGGTACTTGGAAATCTTGAAATGTATTGTGCTCGTATGGTATTAAATCTAAGTGAAACTTCAGTTAATCTCAGAGTTTGGACCTCTGTGCTAGTTGCATTTTTGAATGACCTTCACTCCAAAAGAGGCTATATCCAAAGGGCACTCACTCTCCTTTCCCTTATCTTTTCTCATTAGCAAATTACCGTCAGGGAGGTAGGTCTGCAGAAGAATTCTGCTCACATGGTCTGGATAAGGAAACGATATTTTTCAATAAATTACTCCCTTCACAGGAGAAAATTAAGCACTAAATTGACAGTGTGAGGCCTCCTAAATTGTGGACTATAGGTCATAATTCAAGTAATAACACATTTCATTAAGAAAGAACCTGATGAAATAGCTGAGTGAAGCATCACAGGTTCACACTCTTCCCACCTCCACATTCCTTCCTCCACCAACCTGTAAACCAGATCTAATTATATTCCTCCTTTGGGGTTCAGAAAGAGTATGGGCAGACCATCACACCTTCCCATACAGTAATATACCAGTAAGGTACATGGATGTCATACTTTCATTGAATTTGACAATGAAATTTTCATTGAGTTTGAACCCTTGAATTTCTTTTTTTTGACCCTTTAAAAAATATTTTATTTTTTAAGAGCAGTTTTAGGTTTACAACAAAATTAAGAGGAAGCTATGGAGATTTCCCAAAGACCTCCTGACCCCATGAATTCATAGCCTTCCACATGATCAATATCACTCATGAGAAAGTAAAATTTTTTTACCAGGAATGAACCTCCACTGACACATCACAATCACCCAAAGTCCATAGTTTACCTTAGAGTTCGCTCTTGGTGTTGTACATTCTATGGGTTTGGACAATAGTATAATGATATATATCTATCATTATAGTATCATACAGAGTATTTTCACTGCCCTAACAATCCTCTGTGCTCTACCTATTCATCTCTCTCCCTGCTATGCCCTTACAACCACTGATATTTTTTACTGTCTCCATGGTTTTGCCTTTTCCAGAGTGTCACGTGGTCGGAATCATAGTATATAGGCTTTACAGATTGGCTTATTTAGTAATATGCATTCAAGTTTCTTTCATGTCTTTTCATGAGCTTAATAGCTCATTTCTTTTTTTTTGCGGTACACGGGCCTCTCACTGTTGTGGCCTCTTGCATTGTGGAGCACAGGCTCCGGACGCACAGGCTCAGGGGCCATGGCTCACGGGCCCAGCCACTCTGCGGCATGTGGGATCTTCCCGGACCGGGGCATGAACCCGTGTCCCCTGCATCGGCAGGCAGACTCGCAACCAGTGTGCCACAAAGGAAGCCCTCATTTCTTTTTAATGCTGAATAATATTCTATTGTCTGGATGTACCATAGTTTATTTATTCATTTACCTACTGAAGGACATCTTGGTTGCTTCCAAATTTTGGCAATTATGAATAAAGCTGCTATAAAAAAACCTGCATATCAGGTTTTTGTGTAGACATAAATTTTCAATTCCTTTGGGTAAATACCAAGGAGCGAGATTGTCAGATTGTATGGTAAGAGTATAGTTTTGTAAGAAACCACCAAACTGTCTTCCAAAGTGGCTGTACCACTTTGCATTCCCACCAGTAATGCTACCAGAGTTCCTGTTGCTCCACATCCTCACCAGCCTTTGTTGTCAGTGTTCAGGATTTTGGCCATTCTAACAGGTGTGTAATGGTATCCCATTGTTGTTTTAATTTGCATTTCCCTGATGACATGCTGTGGAGCAACTTTTCACACGCTTATTTACCATCTGTGTATCTTCTTTGGTGAGATGTCTTAAGATTTTTGGCCCATTTTTTAGTCAAGCTGCTTGTTTTTTTACTGTTGAGTTTTAACAGTTCTTTGGTATATTTTGGGTAACAGTCCTTTACCAGATGTGTCTTTTGCAAATATTTTCTCCCAGTCTGTGACTTCTCATTCTCTTGACATTGTCTTTCACAGAACAGAAGTCTTTAATTTTAGTGAAGTCCAGCTTGTTAATTATTTCTTTCATGAGTTGTCTTTGGTGTTGTATCTAAAAAGGCATCACCATACCCAGCATCATGTAGGTTTCCTCCTTTGTTATCTTCTAGGAGTTTTATAGTTTTGCATTTTACATTTAGGTCTGTGATCCATTTTGAGCTAACTTCTGTGATGGTGTAAGGTCTGAGTCTAGGTTCATTTTTTCACGTGTGGTTGTCCAGTTGTTCCAGCTCCATCTGTTGAAACACTTTGTCCCATTGTATTGCCTTTGCTCCTTTGTCAAAGATCAGTTGACTGCATTTATGGAGGTTATTTCTGGGCTATTTGACCATGGTTTTTATGAAAGAAACAGAATTACAGTCTTTTTTTTTGCGGTACTCTGGCCTCTCACTGTTGTGGCCTCTGCCACCGCGGAGCACAGGTTCCAGATGCGCAGGCTCCGCGGCCATGGCTCATGGGCCCAGCTGCTCCATGGCACGTGGGATCTTCCTGGACCGGGGCATGATCCCATGTCCCCTGCATCGGCAGGCGGACTCCCAACCACTGCACCACCAGGGAAGCCCCAGAATTACAGTCTTAACTGCTCAGCCTCCCATAGCTTCCATTGTCCATTGCCTTGGACAGTTGCTGAACAGAGTCAAACCTGAAAGTGGGTACCAATTCACTTTTCACGTCTGCAAGATTCTGTAAAACACATCATTCCAGTTAAGTTTAACAGAAGCCTGGTTAGCTTCTTCGGCGTCTAATTAGGCACAAGAGAATCAAAGGGCAACAACCAGTCATTGTTTAGGAGGAAGGAAAGGGAAAAAGAATTGTTGCTGCTGCTTTTTGAACTTGCAAAACTTCTATCTTTAGTTGACTCAAGACTGGTGGGCCCAGCTGTGGGTGCCTAATACTACGGGCTTTTGGTCCAACTCAGAGAATGAGTTTAGTTGCAGACTGAAATTAGGAATACTGTGCTGAGCCCCCAGGTTGTCAGTTCAGTGCCTCTTCTCCCTATGCACTCTGCATCCCCCTGCTACATTCATGGACTGCCTTTGCTGACTCGCCTGCTTCTCGTGCTAGACTGTGGGGAGCTCTTTGTTGCTGAGTCTTTCTTTTTCTCTGTATCCCCATGACTAGCATTGCGACTAGTACATAATACACAATTCAGGTTTTTAAAAGTTGAATACTTTCTTTCAACCTCTAAACAACTTCTAGTGCCTTTCACTGACATTAGGAGCTGTGAATATAGAAAAACATAGTACCATCTCTAGTTGGAGGAAGCCTATCTTGGTGGTTAAGAGCATGACCTCCAGTGCCATACTGCCTGGGTTCGTACCCAAACCTGCCTCCTATTAATCATGTCACCTTGAACAAGTTCCTCGAGTGCTCTGTGCCTCAGTTTCTCACCTGTAAAATGGGGATAACAACAGTATCCATCTCATAGAGTTGTTGTGAGAATTAAATGAGTTTATATATATATATATGTGTATATGTATATATATATGTAAAGTGCTTGGAACAATGCCTGGCACATTAATAAGTGTTATCTGTTATTATCATGATTATTATGATTATTTTTCAAATAAATTGGTGGAGAGCAAACCCTTGAATTTCTAAGATGTTTTTTAGTTGCTTTCAAATGAAAGACAACATTCTCAGGTTTTAAAGTCTTTGGTATTTTTTTTTTTAAAAAAGAGGTTTGTTTACTCAAAACTTAAAATGTTTCCCCTGTCTTCTAACATTTATTGTTTAGTAGAGGAAACTGGAGCAATCCAATTGCCTCTCTCATGCAAAGAAAGCATTTTTCCTCATAGGTTTTTGCCCATTTTAATTAGATTATAAAGGAAATTTCCTTTAATACATTTTTTTTCTATAATAAATCTATGTGGAGATTTCTTTTGGGTTTTTTTCTAGGGAAGCTCTGAGCATTTCTCATCCATATACTCACCTCTTTACTTAAGGGATTCTTTCTTCAGCTATGTCTTTAATTATTATTCAAATTATTCTAATTTCTTAATTGAAAAACATCTAAAGTTCTTATATTGCATTTTTATTCTGTCTATCAACTTCTGCTTTACAGTTTTTAAAAAAAATCTATCCATCTATCCATTTATATGTGCATATAAATGTATATAACTGGAAGAGGGTAGACATTCAGTAGTTCCTTTTCTGCTCTGTACTGTGCATGTTAATGCTTCTGTTATATTATTTATTCCTTTGCATTATTTCTTTATTTTACCCATTTCATCTTATTCTCTTCTTGTTTTAATGTCACACTGTTTTCTCCTAATGGTCTAATCTTCTTTGATATAGGTCAGGGACTTGTCAGACTGAGTATGTCTACTGCTTTTCTAAAATCATTCAGTTTTCTTGATGAAGGTGCCAAGAAAATTCAATAGGAAAGAGTCCTTTCAGCAGATAATGCTAGGACAATTGAATATCCACATGCAAAAAATGACACAACTCCTATGTCACACCATACACAAAAATGAACCTAAAATGGATCACAGACCTCACCTAAATGTAAAAACTAATATTATGAAACTCTTAGAAGAGAGCATAGGGGAAAACCTTTGTGATTCTTGGATGTGACAGAAAAATACAAGGGATAAAAGAAAAATTGATAAATTGGACTTAAAACTAAAAACTTCTACATTTCAAAAGATACCATCAAGAATGTCAATAAGCAATTCATAGAATGAGAGAAAATATTTGCAAATCATATATATATAAGAGATTTATATCCAGAATAGATAAAGAACTCTTACAAATCAATACTAAAAAGATAGATAATCTAATTAAAATGGGCAGGATCAGAATAGATATTTCTCCAAAGAAAGTGCACAAATGGCCAATAAACACATAAAAAAAAATGACTAGCGATCAGGGAAATGCAAACAAAATGACAATGAGATGTCATTTCTCGTCCACTAGAATGGCCACAACAATAAAGTAAGATAATAACAAGTATTGGAAGATGTGGAGAAATTGGAATCTTCATACACTGCTAGTGGGAATGTAAAATGGTGCAGCTGCTTTGGAAACAGTTTGGCAGTTCCTCAAAAAGTTAAGCATTGCGTTAACATATGATCCAAGAATTCCATTCCTAGATATCTACCTAAGAGAAATGAAAAGTAAAAATGTCCACATAAAGACTTGTGCATGAACATTCGTAAAAGCATTATTCACAATAGCCAAAAAATGTAAGAAACTCAAATGTTCATCAACTGGTAAATGTGTAAACAAAATACAATGGAATACTCCTCAGTAGTAACAGGCAATAAAAAGAACAAAGATGGGCTTCCCTGGTGGTGCAGTGGTTGGGAGTCCGCCTGCTGATGCAGGGGACATGGGTTCGTGACCCGGTCCGGGAAGATCCCACATGCCGCGGAGTGGCTGGACCCGTGAGCCATGGCCGCTGAGCCTGCGCGTCCGGAGCCTGTGCTCCGCAGCGGGAGAGGCCACAACAGTGAGAGCCCCGCGTACTGCAAAAAAAAAAAAAGAACAAAGATGTGCTGGTACATGATACAACATGCTTGCCCAGGGCTGGGGGCAGAGGGATGGGCTTGGGAAATGACTGTATATGGGCATGTGATTTTTTTAATAATGATGGAAATGTTCTAAAATTAGATTGTAGTGATGGCTGTATATGTAAACTTAAAACATTTATTCATTCAATTATTTCAATCAATTAATTTTATGACATATAAATTGTATTTTAACAAAACTATTAAAATCACCCAATTCTTTTGTATATAATAAATAATTTTCAGTGATCCACTTTTTTTTAATATATTCTTAAAAATTAACTCATGTATTTATTTATTTTTGGTTCGTTGGGTTTTTGTTGCTCTGCGTGGGCTTTCTCTACTTGTGGTGAGCCAGGGCTACTCTTCGTTGCAGTGCGCAGGCTTCTCATTGTGGTGGCTTCTCTTGTTGTGGAGCATGGGCTCTAGGCACGTGGGCTCCAGTAGTTGTGACTCACGGGCTGTAGAGTGCAGGCTCAGTAGTTGTGGCTCACGGGCTTAGTTGCCCCATGGCATATGGGATCTTCCTGGACCAGGGCTTGAACCCGTGTCCCCTGCACTGTCAGGCAGATTCTTAACCACTGCGCCACCGGGGAAGTCCCAGTGACCCACTTTTGTTGAGTTTAATTTTTTTTTTTAAATTTCTTGAAGTCCCTCTCATAGATACTATGTTGATTTTTTTACCTTCATCTTCAAACAAGGAGAGTTCTACTCAACAGACAATGGTAAGACTTGCTATTCACTCTGTATCTAGTTAAGGGCTAGTCAAATTTTCTTCTCAGTTTATGCCTAGATATCAGGTTGATGTATACAACTTCTTGTAAAACATTCAAGAGAAGATGTGTAGCGAACATGCTGTTGCCCTGCTCAGAACTTCTTTCTTGGGTGGGTATATCCATCCCAGCTACTGTGAGTTTTGGATGCTAAGCACTCACAACTGCAGCCTTTGGAGAACAGCCCCCACTTAAGTGGAGTTGCCATACCTGGGAGGTTACACCTACTCACACACACCCCCCAACCAGGCATGGCCAGTGGTCACTTTGTACTCAAATATTCTTGCTCAGGTCTTCCAGCTGACACCATGTGGAGCAGAGATGAGCCTTCCCCACAGAGCTCTGCCTAAATTGCAGATTGATTGTCACTTTAAACCACTAAGTGTTGGAGTGGTTTCTTATGCATCTATAGATAACTGGAATAGGATCTTAAATGGGGGAAGGGATAGGAAGTAAATGATGACTTTCACTTAGAGCTCTGTGTAAAAACAGGAGAAGCCAATCATGACTTTTTTAAGTTAGAAGTTTATATTTTATTAACTTGGTAACGTTCATTTACTATCCAGCATTCTTTGGGCTTTAGGTCATGGAAATCTGATTCAAACTATATTAGGAGAATATGGGAATTACTGGTTCTTGTAATTAATAGTTTTGTTGAATGACAAAACCATCCATTAGACATAAAGGAAATGGCCTCAAGAACAATGAGAACTAGGGAACTGAATGGTGTTGGCACTCCCTCTTATTTCTTCCTTTCTCTCTGCTTCTACTTTCCTCTCACCCACTGTTTCTAGTTTCATACACATGGCTTGGAGCATAACTTCTTGACCCTCATAGACTGTGGTCTCTGACTCCCACCACATAAGAGAGACTGGTTCTCTTAGTTCTAGTTTGAAAAATCCTGCAAAAAGACTTTGAGTGGCTGACTTTGGTCATATGCTCTTTCCTGGAATGATCATTTACGGCAGGTGGTAGAGGGCTAGGCCATCATGTCTATATGTATGTGTCAATCAATCAATCACCTATTAATCAATTATCCATGCCTACACTCTCTAGATGGGGGAATCTCATCCCTCTAACCATCATTTGCATGTTGTTGGTTCCCGAACTTTCCTAGACCTGACCTGATCCCAGCTCCAAAATCTTATATCCAAATGTCTATTTACCATTTTCACTTGCGTGTCTAATAGTGACTCAGTCATGACAGGCGAGGTACCAGTCAACCCCCAAATTTCAGTGGATTAACATAACAAATGTTTATTTGCTCATACAAAGTCTGCTGTGTGTCTGGGCAATTCTCCAGGGCAAATGTTCTTCATGTGACAACTCAATAATCCAGAATGATGGAGCCTCCACCATCCTGCAGCTGCACCACTTGAAACATGCAGCCTCCTTGAGCAGTGAGACAGGAGAACAGAATGCTTCACTTGGGGTGTGATACTATCATTTCAGTTTGCAACTGTTGACCCAGACCAAATAGGCTGCCAGATATTTCTCCAGCAAAAATGGGTTTATTCGGGATTAGCAGAGAATTGCAAATTCAAGGTCTGCAACCACAGAGAGCCATGCGCAAGTTCCCGGATACACAGCAAGGGAAGGAGGATGCTTTTATATAGAGGAAAAGGAAGTTGGGAGGGCTACAGTAAACAGAGTTTGACCTTTCATTGGCTAAATCCTTGCTAGAAAAGGAGAGAGGTCTTTCTTCTTCCTGTTGGGATCTGCTATCATCACAGGGCATGAGAGTCCCAACTCTAATTGAGGTTTCTGTTTATTAATTTATTACACAACCTATTAGAACTGATAATGTAGCCCCAGGTAGGTGTAAGGTGGTGGGGAAGTAAAATCCTGCAGTGTGTCCAGGAGAGGAGAATAAGACATGAGTAAGAACTATAAGTCTCTTTCACAAAGAGGCACCTCCTTAGTGGTTTCTATTCCTACCACCTGCCCTCCCTTCATCTTTGTTGTATTGGTTACCACAATAAATGACATTTATTCAGTTTCTCAAGCTAAAAATTTTGGGGTCATCCTCAGCTTCCTCAAAGCCCACGTCAAATCCATCTGTATAAATGTTCAGTCCTGTCAGTTGGCTCTACGTTAAAGATATATTCATAAGAGACAGAGTTTGCTGAAATGTTCCATATTAAAGGAGCCTAAAGAGACATGACAACTAAAGGTAATACTGGATCCTGTACTGGAGGGGAACAGTGCTATAACGGACATTACTAAGTCAACTTACAAGATTGGAATACAAATGGTAAATTAGATAAAATTAGATACTGTGTCAATGTTAAATTTACCGAAGTTGAATTTGTGAAATGCACAGGGAGGAATTTAGAAGTAAAGGACCGTGATATATGATGAATATAACTTACTCTCAAATAGTTCAGAGGAACTATTTGAATGAGGCCTGGGAGAAAGAGAGAGAGACTGAGAGAGACACAGAGAGAGAGAGAGAGAGAGAAATGATAAAGCACATGGGATATAATATTAGCAACAGGTGAACCTGGTAATGGGTATATCTGTAGGTTTCTGTATCTCCAAAATCTAACCACACCTTACCACACAGTACAAAAACAAGCTACCTCAAAGCCACCGTCCTCATTACCCTAATTCTACTCTTGCTCATTCCACAGTCTACTCACCACACAGCAGCCTGAGTGAGCCTTTGACTTTTCAAAGTCAAAGTCATTCAAAGTTAAAGAAGGTCATGTCACTATGCTGTTCAATGCAATGGCTTCCCACTGCATGTATAATAATATCTAAAGACCTCGATGGCCCAATGTCTTGCCCTTTAGATACCTTTTTGATGTTACCTTCTACATTCACCCTCTTCTTCCCTCTCTTTGCTTCAGTCATCCTGCCTCCTTACTATTGTTGAATATTCTAAGCAAGTTCCTGCCTCAGAATCACCACTCCAAATTTATATTCATTAATACTCAGGTTGTTTTGTAGTACAGTTGATATAAAAATCTTCGATGTTATTTAAAAGAAACTTTCAGTATTTTTTATTTTGCCGTAAGATTTTTAAAATAAAGCAAATATAAGCAAATGAAAACTAGGTCACAGCTAGCAGCCAAAACAATATAGTGGCAATAAATCTGAAGATATAAACAATAAAAAATAACCATTTTCATATTAGAATCTTCTTTCATTTAAGCTGCCACAAATTTTAATACTATTATAAAAATTCATTTTACTTCATCTTTTTAGCACTGATATTTAAAAAGTTCTTTTGGGAAAAGACCATATTTTTAATACTTCCTCGCAATGAAAAAGGCCTATCCATGTATTCAATCTTATGTTATTGTATTTTATTGAAGTTATTTATTGGAAGAATAAACGATTCCTCAAAGGAAACAAATTATGTATTATGAATAGTAAAATAATCATATCTGAATGTTTCCACTGAATGTGTATTAATTTAATAAAATTGCCCATGTAAGCAGGCCTTTATCAGCCTGCTACTATGAACTCAGGGGAAGGAAAACTACATTTAAGGAATAAAAGGTAAGTGAATGCATAATCAGAGTTTAATTTTATGCAGGATTTAAGTGCATTCAAATTAGAAACCCAAAATGGCATATCAAAAAGCAGAAGGGCAAAATCTTTTAGCGTTCTGTGTGAGAACACTGAGGATTAGAGAAAAATTTCAAATCACAAATGAAAATTGCAGGAGGATGGGGAGGGATAGAGTTAGGGAATGGAGGTGATTAGGAGGTCACAGATAGAGATTTCCCTGGAACACACTCTATTCTAAGCTGTGTTGAATGACACTCTGTTCTAAGCTGTGTTGAATGACACCTTCCTTTATCATGTCTAGCATGGAAAGACTTTTTTTTTTTTAGATACATGAAGTTACAGCTCCATTTCCCAAAGATACTAGATTCTTTGAATTGCTTTGTTTTAGATGTACCACAGTGGAACAGCTGAGCATTTTTAGGGTGGTGGTTCTGTGAAACTATATGTTATGTAAGCTCATGAACTCATCTCAATTAATTAAAAGTTAAATATAAAAAAAATAGGTGAGGGATATACATCTCATTTTAAGAAATGTGATTAATTGCCCAAACAACATTATAACACCAAAAAATAAAATATAATTTTTTATTATATTATTAGTCTTTATTTATTATTTTATTTATTTATTTATTATTTAGCCTTTATTTATTATATTATTAGTCTTTCTTTCTGTCTCTCTATAAAACCACATTTTTGTTTTTTCAGTATTCTCTTATCATTTTTGCCCACGTATAAAACTTTTATCTAGTTGTAGTTATGGATTCAGATTTTAATTTTTTAAATATAAGCATTTGTGTACTTGGTTTCTTGGCATTCTAAAATATCATTTCAGTCAGTGCATAATATTTCATCAAGAGAATGCACAATAATTAACCCTTTCATCATTTGTGAATATTTAAGAGGCATGTGTACCCTTAATTTTTTTGTAGTGTAATGATTTTTAATTTAATTTAATTTTATTTTATTGGCCGCGCCACACGGCATGTGGGATCTTAGTTCCCTGACCAGGGATCGAACCTGCACCCCCTGCAGGGGAAGCGCAGCGTCCTAACCACTGGACCACCAGGGAATTCCCAGTGTGGAGATTTTTTAAAAAACATTAATCTGTGCAGTTTGAATTAATTGCAATTTTCAGTTTGGTGAATAAAGAGTTGGTTAAAGCAAGGTTAGGGATTCTACAGAGGGCTGTTGACACAAAGGGGGAAAAATCAATTGGATATTATATTTTTTTTCATAGCGAAATACAAAATATTCAATTATTTTAAAAATTCAGAACAAGAAAAATAAACATCACTTAATAATTAAGACAAATACTCCAAAGTATACTTCGGTTACTTAAAACCTTTGAACATTGAGGTGAAAGGAATAAAGGGAGGCAGACAAGAGTGAAGTAGAGATGGGTGCACAGTAATCTCTACTTGTTTTTCCTGTCTCTTCTTAGCTGGAAGATTGTATCCATCACCCATAGAATGCAACCTATATAACTGCTTGGTACATTTCTGCCTTTTGGGAAGAGAGAATGGGAAGGCCCTAAGTCAAGTCAGCTGCTGTCACTTTAGCTTTGCAGCCTCCTTCTTGCCCCTGATGTGTTGTCTGGTTCCCCTGTGCATGAGTCTCAGCCTTGTGTCCTAAGACAGGTATGCTAGCTCCTATGGGGCTGGGCTTCTTCCCGGTTTTTTGTTGATTCAGTTCTACCCCTAAGAGTAGATTTCTATTATTAGCTTCAGGATCTTTTGGATGATGGGTAGATCTCTGGATCTTTTGTTATTGTATTCTGTACATGTACTGGAGTTCCCACCTACTGTTGAATTTTCCAGTACTATGACTGACATTAACCTTTCCTGACCATTTCGGGCTGCTCAGGTCTAGCAGCTCACCTGCCTTTTCTGTGGATGGATATTTATTGAGTCTTCAGATGCGGGTCATCTCAGTCTAGTCCATCTCACTGCCCGCCAAAACCTAGGGACAGCTCAACAAAGCTCAGTATAGAGTGGTGCTTAAAACCATGTTAATTATCTGTTTTAAACATTTAAAAACTATTCAACAGGCAAACTTTTGGAACCCCTTTTAGCAATAGTTTGCATAATTAACCATATTGTTAAGCAGAAAGTCAGCTGCAAAAGCTCTAGTACTGGACAGGATAGTTTAATAACTCATTTTAAGTGATATGCAAAAGGTTATCATCCAAGTGTTAAGAGTCAAGGGAAGATGAGAGTAAGTCATGTATGAGAAAAGGACACAGGATTTAAAATCTGAAGGACTCCCTCCTTGTTCACTATGACAGTGGGCTAGATAATTAACAACCACGAGCCTCAGTTTCCTTATCAGCAAATTGGTGATAATAGCCATTCGAAGGGCTGAGGGAGGATTAAGCTAAATAATGTAATGGGCTTTTTGATAGTTTATTGCGTATAAGTAATATTTTTCCTATGTACAAGCCCTGTGAAAAGGTCCTAAGCATACCTGGGGCACATTCTGAACTTGGCAGGCTGTGACCTAGGGAGCCATTCATTTATGCACTAGATATTTTTCAGCTTTTCAAAAATATACTCCCCATAGTCAAGTGGCTCACCATCTGGTAAACCTGGGTTGGGGGGAAATCCTTATAAATTGGACTAGAAAGCAAATATGAACCATCCCCCTGAATGATTTAACTTGTAAATGCTTAGTGTATTGTTTTGGATCAGATGACAAATTAGATTCAAAAAGTTGATATTATCTATATGGTTTTATTTGCTCTGGGCATTAAAGCATGCAGAGGTATAAAAAGGAAGGAAAGAAGAAAGATCCAAGCTGACAGGTATTGATTGCTCTGATTGTGGAGGGAAAAAGGACTGCTGGAAGGAGGAATTTTCTGCACTTAATTTGGAAGTCTAAAAGGCCAAAGAGATACTTCTCTCTGTGTCTTTATTCACTCAGCAAACATTTCTGAAACCCTGTTCTCTGCTCTGTCTTCTGTTAGGTTCCAGGAATTCAGAAGCATAGTCTCAGCCCTCCTGTGTCTGACTGAGAGGCACATAGGGAAATCATCACAATACAAGGTGTCAATCAAGGTATGTACAAAGACTGGAAGCACAGAAAGAAAACAGTCAATTTTATTTACCAGGGTCATGAAGGCACTTTGGGTCTTAAAAAATGATCTAGATGTCACCAGAAATCTAAGAATTTTCCAGACAGATGAGACTTAAGTAAAAACATAGGATGTGAAGAAATTATGTGACATATGTAGGAACAGTGTTAAATATGGGAGGGGGAGGAGGAGAGGATTAGAGTCAGAGATATAATTTGAAGTAGTCTAAGTGAGTGGTCAGCAAACTATGGCCCATGGGCTAGCCCACCAATTGTTTTAGTAAATAAAGTTTTATTGGAACACAGCCACACTCACTAGTTTAGGTATCATTTTCAGCTGCTTTCAAGCTATTACAACAGAATGAGTAGATGTGAATGGAAACATATAGTCTGCATGCCAAAGTATTTACGATATGGCCCATAACTAATAATGTTTGCTGAATCCTGGTTTAGTTAATAAATGGTAAAGACTAAACTAAGGAAATAGCATGCAATGGAGAGAAAAAGGCAGATTTGTGAAGCATTTTAGAGAGAAAGATTTTTTTTCCCCGAAGAATATATTTATTTTTATTGCTCTTTTTGCTTTTTATTACTACATATCCCTATAAAAGTAATAGATATTTATTGTAAACAATTTAAATAATGCAGTGTGTAAAAAATAGTAGAAAAACTAAAACAATAGCAAACAGTAAAAAGAAAGTGACTATCCTTAGGGGCAACAATTGCTGACAGTTTGAGTTACATTTTTTTCCAAGGCTGTTTCATGCATATATATTTATTCATATTCATTTGTTTGCTTTTATAAGTGGGGTCATTTTATACAGACTATTCTATAATCTGCTTTTATCACTTAACAGTATACCACAGAGCCCTTTCCATGTCATGATATATACGTCTATCTCATGCCCACTAACAGTCTTATATTTTAAACATTCTTTTGTAGAAAAGTCCAATTTAATTAATTCATTCTGAAAATATTTATTGAGAAATGTAGTGTGTGTCTATGCAATTGCCTTCCTAGTGCTCCCGTCCATGGATCTTCTGAAAACTACTCCCTTTGTCTCCAGTTGTATACCATGGCAGCTGTCATTTTAGTAGCTGTTAATCCAGTTTCTTGGCCTCCATTCTTTGGTTCAAGTGCGTGCATTTAACACAAATCAGCTATGGCAGAAATAGCTAATTGTCACTAAAATTTGGGTTTCCATTTTCACAATGTAGTTGGAGAAACTGAAGCACAGGTCAAATAATGTCCAGATACTAGAATGTGTTTTGCAGAGAATGTCAGCTCTCCACCAAAAGCTGTTCTCCCTTTCTTACTGGGTATAAAATAGACTATATTTCCTAGACTCTTTTGGTTATATGTGGTCGAAGAAACTAAATGAAATGTGAGTGAAAGGAATGCACTCCATTATATTAGATATGTCTTGCTGTGTAACAAATTATAGCCTAAAAGAATAAACATTTCATAAGGGAAAACATGCATAAGGCAAAACACTATGCCATGTGAACACTGCTCTCACTGGTGGCTTATTAGCACCAAGACCTGGCCCTACCCAACAGCCTAGAGGTGCCAGTGCTGGGATGTCTCAGGCCAAACAACTAACTGGGGGGGGGGGGGGGGGGGGGCAAAGCCCCACCATCAGCAGACTGGCTGCCTAAAGACTAAAGAGCCCACAGCCACCTTTGGACACGCCCCTAGACACAGCCCTGCCCACCAGAGGGCCAAGACCCAGCTCCACCCACCAGTGGACAGGCACTGGCCCCTCACACCAGGAAGGCTCCACAAGCTTCCAGACCAGCCTCACCACCAGAGGGCAGACACCAGACGCAGGCCAGACCCTACCCTGGGGCCAGGAGGGCCCTGGCCCTGCCCACTAGACCAATGCAACCTTCAGGACACTCCCGACCCTATAACCAACTGTGTCAGGAACCGGCCCCTTCCCACTAATGGTCTGAAATGAGCTCTGGGATCCCTCGGCCCTGCAGCTAGACTGCAGGAACCAGCTCTGCTGCCAGTAGTCCAGCACTAACCCCAGGATCTGTCTTCACCCGTCAGTGAGTAGGCAACAGCCCCAGAGTCTTCAGGACCCTGATTTTGTCCACCAGTGAGCCAGCGACCAGCCACCTCGTGACCAGGCCCCAGTAAACAGCAGCCAGCAGCATCTGTGCAAGGCGGGGCCTGGCAACCAACCAGACTGGGGGCCAACCAAGCCTACCAGACTGCCCACCTTTTGGTGAAGGTGTTTAGAAAATGGAATTCTCATACACTGTTCCCGGGTATATAAAAATGGTACAGGGGCTTCCCTGGTGGCACAGTGGTTGAGAATCTGCCTGCCAATGCAGGGGACATGGGTTCGAGCCCTGGTCTGGGAAGATCCCACATGCCGCGGAGCAACTAGGCCCGTGAGCCACAACTACTGAGCCTGCGCATCTGGAGCCTGTGCTCCGCAACAAGAGAGGCCGTGATAGCGAGAGGCCTGTGCGCCGCGATGAAGAGTGGCCCCCGCTTGCCACAACTAGAGAAAGCCCTCGCACAGAAACGAAGACCCAACATAGCCAAAAATACATAAAATAAAAATAAATACATAAGAAGACCCCAAGATCACTATAAAAAAAAACCAAAATGGTACAACCACTTTTAACGACAGCTTGCCAGTTCTGAAGAAAGTAAATATACACTTTCTGTATGATCCAATAATTTCATTTCTAGGAATTTACCAAAAGAAATTAAAACAGGTTTCCACACAAAAACATGTACACAAGTATTCATAGCAATATTATTCGCAATAGCTAAAACTTGGATACTGCTCAAATGCCTATCAAAATGTGAATGAATAAACAAATTATGGAATATCTCACGGTAGAATACTCCTCAGCAATACACTTGGAATTACACTTGGTGATATCTGCTTCTGCAGCAGGGGTAAACATAGAAGACAATAGGGTAGAAGACAATTCAAAACAAAACAAAACATAAAACAACAACAAAACCTTTTGAAAGCAGCTTATGCCAAAGAAGGTTGTTAGCAGTCGCAGGAGAATGATTACTTCAGTGGAGAGTGCGAGGGGAGGGCCATGTAACTGAGGCTGGGACATGCTGTCTAGCATATTTTCACACAAAACGATGTGTGACACTGAGATTTGCTTGCTCATTTGCAAGCATCTGATCTACTGTCATATGCCTGTTGAATATTATCTGTGTTATTGGCTTTCCTTTTATTTTAGTAATAATCTCATGTTTCTATATTGTGTCCATTGAACTTAGATGTGAGGAATTGGTGAGGAATTGAGACTTTAGTTTTTCAAGGAAGGGCTTTAAAAGACTGATGCCCTTTATAAGTCTCCCATGGTGGAAGTGAATTGGAAATAAATAATTTTCTGTCATATTCTACTATTTACCTGAACTATAGGATTTTAAGCAAATGATCAAATATCTCTGCCCTCTGAAATTGTGAGTATCTAATTAACCACTATTAGTCAGGCTTCAACTGTTCTGATCTTTAAATCTCAAAAAGAAAACTCCATTCTGAATGGGGTATGCTAGGGTCAAATACCAGAAAACCTTCTTTGGATATAATATGTTCCCACTCAGGTAATATAAAGTCAAATGCAGACTTCAGCTTATGTGCTGTAGTTTCCTTACCTTGAGTTGGAGAATGCTGTTTATAAAATAAACTCCTTTATAGAGTGGTACATATGACATTTTTTGGCTCCTTCCTGTCAAACCAATCAGACACTTTTCTTGTAAATACAAAAGATAAAAACTCCAGGCAGCCTAGACTTGCCTCATATTGGCCACATTCAATGATTTTGCTATTAACTTTCTACAAAGTTAGGAAATAAAGACAAGAAATTGGCTTAATAATAGTATCCTGTAGTATTCCTTGTACTTCTTTGTCAGTATTTGTGCTTGACTTTTGACCACCTGCCTTGTTGCTGGCTTTCTAACCGTCTGTGTTCCTAGACTTATTGGTTAGTATAGTCTAATATAAATCTCTTGGTCTCAGGTACATCTCTTTCTCTGAAAAAAACCATAAGTCATGGTCATAATTCTAATTCAGAGACCTCTGTTTGTTTCAGGTTATGAGGAAAACAGAGCAGAGAAAGAAAAATTATGGGCAAACATTTCAAAAATATATACCATTAGTCACAGAGAGTATTTGGAGAGGTCACGTGTAATTCTGTGTAAACTATCAGCACTAAAGGAGAGCAAATAAAGTAATGTCCTGCTAAGTTTAGATCCATTGACCTCTTCCTGACAGGAAATTCAAAGGCAATTCCAGGAGCTTTCAGCTCCTGGTTATCTAACTATGTATGTGGATAAAACTTATATGCTGAATTCAGATAATAGCACTTCTGATCAAGTAAATTTAAAGAAAAACGTGCTGAACATCTACCATAAGAAAGGACCTGGAGAGGTAAAAATAATATATATAAGATTTCTGTCTCATGTAGTTTGTACAGTTATAGTAACAGCTGGTATCAGAGCTCCTTTTGAATTTACTGAGGAAATGCTTAGATAAAAATCACTTGACCTGGAAAATGAGATCCTAAGGGCATGGATTATCAGGAGTCAAACAAAGGGGAAAGCTTAACTTGTATTTATGATATACAATAATTTGAGAAAATGGGGAAGAGTACAACAGAGAGGGAGAGAAAAAATTATAGGTGAGTATTTTAAAAGCAGAGATGTCTAATATTCCTTATTCTGAAATGTGAACTCCCTGCTCAAGCTCCCCAAATCTGCAGTAAAGTTTTGGAGTCCTGTTTTACAAGTTGAGAGAAGGGACTGATTTCCTCAACTGGGTCTGTATTAGTTTCTTATTCCTGCTAGGACAGATTAATGTAAGTTTAGTGGCTTAAAATAACACAAATTTATTATAGTTCTGGAGGTCAGAAGTCCAAAAATGGGCCCTATAGAGCTAAAACAAAGGTATCAGTAGGGCTGGTTTCTTCTGGAGGCGCTAGGGGAAAATCTGTTTCATCTTTTCCCAGTTGTAGAGGCTTCCCATATTCTTTGGCTCGTGGCCCTTTCCTCCCGCTTCCAAGATAACAGCATCACATCTTCAAATTTCTCCCTCTGATCTTGGCTTCTATTGTCACCTCTTCTCTGACTCTGACTCTCTTGTCCTCTTTCCATTATAAGGACCCTTGTGACCACATTGGCCCCACCTACATAATTCAGGTCTATCTCTCCATCTCAAGATTCTCTCTTTTTTTTTTTAAATTTCTTATATGATGCTTTGATTTTCTTTTCTTTCCTTTCTTCTCCTTTTTTTTTTCTTTTTTGGCCGCACCATGTGGTGTGCGGGATCTTAGTTCTCCGACCAGGGATCAAACCCTTGCCTGGGAGCATGCATAGGGAGCATGGAGTCTTAAGCACTGGACTGCCAGGGAAGTCCCCATCTCAAGATTCTTAATCTCACTCACACACACACACACACACACACACACACACACACTCACAAAGATCCTCAATCACAACTGCAAAGTCCCTTTTGCCATGCAAGCTAATATATTCACAGGTTCTGGGAATTAGTATGTGGACATTTTGGGGGGTCCATTACTCTGCCCTGTGGGGAAGAACAGAAAGTACAGGTAGAACAGTGTCATGATCTGTAAAATGCACCAATCCAGTGGAAGCAAGGGGCTTGAAAGCCAGAGGGGATCCTGAGAATGTGCCTTTCATAGTTTTTGAGCAGGGCAATAACATGACCATAATATCTGTGCTTTAGGAAGATAATTTTGTGACAGTATAAAAGAGGGACTGTAGCATCAAGATAAATAACAGAATAGTTAACAGTTCAAGAGAACAATAGGTTTGTCACAAAGCAGTACATGATTAATTACCAAAAGGATTCTACAGACAATAATTACTATTGGAATTTTTAAAACATAAATTTGGATAATGACGATTCGTGAAACTTCTAATAAGGCCAAGGACATGAATTTGATTTCATTGTGGGTCAGAATGTTCTATGGCTGAGTTAAACACTTAATCATGACCATCTTGCAACTGGGCGGGTGGAAGAGGCATAAATTAAATCAAGAAAGAAAGCAAGTTAGAGAAGTACTAACATTTCGTTTCTACTGAGAAAAATCCCAGTCTTCATGTCCTTCTGATGATAGGTTAGTACTTTATCTATTAAAGATGGTAGGTTACAAATACAATTAGAAAAAATGGGTTTTGTAAGATTTACCTCTGTAAATCTAAATACATTTTATCATAGACATGCTTGTAAAGATTTTGATCATAGACATGCTTCTAAAGATTTGTGTAAATAAATTTTATGTAAATTCCCTAATATTTCAAATATATTTCTGACATGAATTTTATGAATAATCAGTATGCAATTTTTCCCTGAAGAGAAAATTTATATAAGCATAAATGTTATGAAGTTTGTTTGATGAACATAAATTTAGAGCAAATTTAGAAAGGCCAGTGATTTAGTGTATAGAATATGGGCTATGAAATGTAACAGTGGATATTTTGATTAGTTGTATGGTTTTATGTAATTTAACTTCCCTGAGCCTCCGGTTCTGTTTTATAAAATAGAGGTAATAATGTCTATTTTTAGGGTTGTTTTGAGGATTAGAGATTGTATGTGCATTTTAGGCAGATGATATTTTTATCAGCTATTATCCTGATTCAAATGTTCAACATCAGTAAACCGATGTAGCCATCTCCATAACAAGGACACACCTGCTATTAGACCCAGGTGGTTTACATTTAAAATATGACTTCAGACAATCTCATGATGGTGTCTTCTCTCATCACTTTGAAAATATTTTCCTTATGTTTTCTGTCTTCCGTTGTTGCTGTTGTCAGCTGTCCATCCAGTTGCCTTTCCTTTGTTGGTAACCCTGTGATAAGGGTAAATCACAAATGTTACATGGGTAATGTGAACAGTTAACAAGTGTTGTGGTTTTAACATGGTGACAATGAACCAGTTGCTCCTAAAGGTACAGAAAACTCTTGCTGATACTAGAGAGAATTTTTTCCTTTGAGATTTTGTAGAAAAACATGTAATGAACAATAATTCTCAATATTTTCTTCCCTAAATACCTTAAAATAGGCCCTCATCCTCCATCACTATATTCCCTTATTCTCATGTAATTTTTTTCATAGGACTGATTGCTTCTTTTTTTTTTTAATTTATTTTTATATTTTTGAACTTTTTAAATTTTTGGCTGCGTTGGGTCTTCATTGCTGTGCATGGGCTTTCTCTAGTTGCACCAAGCGGGGGCTACTCTTCATTGCAGTGCGCAGGCTTCTCATTGTGGTGGCCTCTCTTGTTGCGGAGCACAGGCTCTTAGGTGCACGGGCTTCAGTAGTTGTGGCATGTAGGCTCAGTAGCTGTGGCCCACGAGTTTAGTTGCTCCGGCATGTGGGATCTTCCCGGACCAGGGATCGAACCCGTGTCCCTTGCATTGGCAGGCGGATTCCCAACCACTGTGCCACCAGGGAAGTCCTGGACTGATTGCTTCTTGACACTGAGTTTTATTTGTGTGTATTATCTTTCCCTCTACCTCCCACCCCTGCCCCAGAATGTTAGCTGCTCTATCACACCAACTAACTTTAGTCTTTGGTGGCTCTGTTCAAAATAAGGTTTCTGAGTATATTCATTTGCTAGGGCTGTCATAACAAAATACTACAGGCTGGGTGGCTTAAACAGAAGATATTTATTTTCTCAATATTCTGGAGGCTAGAAGTCCAAGATCAAGGTGTCGACAGGTTTAGTTTCTCCTGAGGCCTCTCCCCTTGGCTTGCGAGTGGCCACCTTCTGGCTGTGTCCGCACATGGCCTTTTCTCTGTGCATGTGCACCCCTGGAGTATCTTTCTTTTATAAGAGCACCAGTCATATTGGATTAGGATCCCATCCTCATGGTCTCATTTTAACTTAATTACCTCTTTAAAGACCCTGTTTCCATATAGAATCACTCTGAGGAACTGGCAGTTAGGGCTTCAACTTATGAACTTGGTGGTGGTGGAAGCAGGGGACACAATTCAGTCCATAACACTGAGAAAGGGAGTCTCACTGGCTTAGTTTAGGCTCACAGTCACAGAAGTCAAAATAGTGAGGAAAGTGGAATCAATACCCAGCAGAAGATAGGAGAAAAAGTGTTAGTTATTTAAAAACCTGATAGCTAATATGTCTTCCCTAAGGAACTCAAAAGACAGCTATTCTATGTTGCTAGTGAATGGCAGAGACAAAAGCTCTAGTTTCAGCTATTTTTTAAATTGTGGTAAAAAATACATAACATAGAATTTACTTTTTTACCATTTTAAGTGTACAGTGTAGTATTGTTATCTGTATGCATGTTGTTGAACAAGCTACCTCTAGAAAAATTTTTATCTTGAAAAACTGAAACTCTATTCCCATCAAACAACAATCCCCCTTCTCCCTCCCCCCAGCCCTTGGCACCACAATTCTACTGATACTTTCTAAGAGTTTAACAATTTTAGATACCTGACATAAGTGGATTCATGCCGTATTTGTCCTTCTGTGACTGGCTTATTTCACTTAGCATAATGTCCTCAAGCTTCACTTGTGTGTAGCATAGGTTTTGTCCAAGGCTGAATAATTAGTTTCAGTGATTTTTTAAAAGGCAACAATAAATTTTACCAAAATATTTTATCACCTTTACTTCAAATTTCTCTCACAACATCTTTTGAATTTCTCTCCTCTTATTTAAGTAACCAAAATTGTTTTTAATGTAGGTCTTTATGTAGCAAATACTGTTCAACTACATAGGACATAGTGTCTCTGTGTTTTCATAAAACTCAGGACTGAGTTTACTTTTGGATTTTCTTTATTTCTTCCTCTCTCATTTCCTTTTGTCCTCCCTCCCACTGTTCCTTCCTTTCTTTATTGTGTATTCATTAAGTGCCTACCTTGTGTCAGCCATTGTGGTAAGAATTGAGAATTCAATAAAAATTCCATTGCAGCAAAGCTTCCGAGGTCTTATAGATCTGAGAATACCTTATCATGCCTTCACATTTTAATGGCTACATAGAAAACTCTAGATGCTAAATTCTTGTTCTTTAATACTTTGGAGACTTTTCTCCATTGTCTTCTTTCATCCAGTGTTGCTACTGAAAAATCTGAAGCCAGTCTAATTCTTATTCCTTTGTATATTCTCTGTTCTTTCTCTTTGTAACCTTTATTTTTTAAAATTAATTAATTAATTTTTTTGGCTGCAATGGGTCTTCGTTGCTGCACACAGGCTTTCTCTAGTTGCAACGAGCAGGGGCTACTCTTCGTTGCGGTGTGCGGGCTTCTCACTGCGGTGGCTTCTCTTGTTGTGGAGCACGGGCTCTGGGTGCACGGGCTCAGTAGTTGTGACTCGCGAGCTGTATAGCACAGGCTCAGTAGTTGTGGCGCACGGGCTTAGTTGCTCCATGGCATGTGGGATCTTCCTGGACCAGGGCTTGAACCTGTGTCCCCTGCATTGGCAGGCAGATTCTTAACCACTGTATCACCAAGGAAGCCTCTCTTTGTCTTTGATGCTCATAAACATCACTCTGGTGTGTCTCAAGGTGGATTTTCCCTGTTTCTTCTCTTTGACACTTTTAAGGACCTTTTCAATCTGAAGTATTTCACCTTTAAAAAAAAATTCTGGAAAATATAACTTCATTATTTCTTCAGATATTCCCTCCTAGTCAAAGGCTTTGAGAAGCAACCAAGTAAACACTGAGAATCCTTTTGACCCATGCTCTTGGAATATTCATTTACAAGGTTCAGTTTTATAGATTAGATTTCTTTCTCTAAATCCAATCATGAAATGTCATTCTGTAATGAATGATAAGGAAATGCTTTCTATTGGTTTTCAGTTTTCAGAATCAACATATAGACAAAGTGAAAAAATTTATCTTAGTTAGAGAATAAGATGCAAATTCTATAGACCTTGACGGTAAAATAATGGTATACTGACTGAGTTTTGGAGAAGTAGAATGAGCTACAGAAGTACTAATATTTTTCATGTTTATAGCAAGGAGTTAGGGAATGTAAATTAAAGAACGAGACGTTTAAGCAGATTACTTAAAATTTTCAAGTAAGCCTAATAAAATAAAAATATAATAAAGACTGAGTGGGGAGGGGAAAGTGCAGAAAACATGAGCTAATTTCTCATTTTTTCTGCTAGAGACAACAATCAATAAAAGAAATAGAGGTGTAGTGGTATCAGCAATATTCTTATATGCTTATATAGATAACCTCGAGAAGATAACCTAGAATCTAGATAATCCTTGTTATTAAGGGGATAACAAAGGTAATCGCTAGAAGAACTAAAGCCAGAAATTGTATAAAAAATTTTCATCTATGGGGAATGGAATTGGGAGTGGGAGGCAGGAAGAAAGACTTGCTTTTCATTTTAAACCCCTCTGTATTTTTAAAATTTTTGTTTCTATGTACACCTATTACTCTTATAATGAGAGCAAAATAAAAGCCTTTTTACTTAGAAAGGAATATCTGCCATTCTGGGGAAGGATAAATATTATCTTCACAATTTTTGCCACATTATATTTTTATGGTTACATTTTTATACAAAGTATTATCGGATTGTCTTCACATTACCCCATCTCCTGATCATGACAGAAGGCCTATTGCTATTAAAAAAAAAAGAATGCTAGAATTCATTTTCTCAATTAGGTTAGTGATTTATGGACATTTGTGATTTCTGTCCAAACTACGGTTCTTAACTTAAATTTTCCATCTGAATTGTCCTGGACTGTTACCATGGGGACAGTTATAGAAGTTCAAAAATAAAACTTAATAGATCTTTATATTCTGAAACCCCCAATAGTGGTGAGGATTTATTTTCAAGTGCCTTCTGTTAGGGTATTTACTTATACCTTGGCTTCTTTTGCAGTTTATCTTTTTTCATAGTTACTATTCAGTGCATTTATTTCTCATAGCAGCACTCATCTAGACATATTTAAAACTAATTGCCTGAGTCTGGAGGTGAACAGTTTTTCTATTCTATTTGTCCTTGTTCCAGTGAATGAATTTAGATTTGTTGTTTTTTAAGATAATCCCTAGTCAGCAGGTTAATGTGCTTAGGATGCTACTGATCCGTGTGTTTTCTTGGATTGATAATAAAATAGAATACATTTTTCAAATAAGATTTTTGTCATTAAAAGCTTAAGCAAGCTACATAAAGAAAATAACACAGGATTGTAAAATTCAAATAATTAATCATATGTATACATAGTTATTTCCTTTTTAATCCTGGATTTAATTCCTTATTGTTTCCTGGTAGTGTTTACAATGATTTATGTTCACTCTTATATTTAGGGCAAAGGCACTTAAATTCAATCACCAAAGAAAGAGAATAAACATTTGAAGAAAGACCATTGCCATCGTATCTCAAATCTCAAATTATCCTAGTGCTATAAGTCAAATTCACTGAAGTCTTTGAGTATCAAAAGCCTACTCTGTGTCTGGTATTGTACAAAGTATTATGGAAAGTGAAAAAGAAATAGTAGTTCCTGTCCTTGAAATGTTAGCCATTTAGCTGTGGAGATGGAATTTAGATAAATGAAACAAATGTAAGGTAAAACTTGTAATATAATACCTATCCTTCAGAGTTACAAATGTAAATATTCAAACAATTCAGAAATGGCAGATATGAAGGGGAGCCACGGTAGTAAAACCTAGTGATGGGAAAAGCATTTTATCTCAGGTTTAAAGGATTTTACGATTTAGATGTATCGTTGACAAGGAAATGGCCATCTAAATAAATAAAACGAAATAAATAAAACAAAACTCTGGACATTTGGAAAGAGCATGGCTTATTTGCTTACTAGAGGACACAGTGGTGTAGGGGAAATAGAATGTGTGATTAACAGCCCTCCCTCCGCCCCACCCCCCCTTTTTGTGGTGTAAATCCATTGGCACTACTTTTGTGTGATTTACTCAAATGATGGTCATGGGGGGTTGTAGGTTTCCTTAAGTTTCCTTTCTGTTATCCCTGATCCTTCACTAAAGACATGTCACAAATTTCAATTTCCCATGTAATGAAGGGTTGATGGTGTGCTGTGGGGAATTAAAGAGAAGTACCTGGTCTACATTTATGACAAATTAGACAGTGAATGGGCAGAGTTCTTTCTCTGAGGCCAGATGATGATAGTGGAGGTGGCCACTGGATGAGGGCAGCTATAACCAATGGAAAAGCAATTTTAGGAGGGTCATCAGCATCAAAGCAGTAGTGCTGGCCTGAGGGAGCAGCTGATGATAGGACATGAGAGCACATGAGAGGTAGCACACTGGAAAATTGTCTGAAATCACTCAGGCACAGTTTGAAAGGGAGATGATTTCTAGCAATAAAACTAGCAGAAGCTCATTCCGACATATTTTGGGCCACATTTTTCACCATTATTTATTATTGTACTGGTTGCCTTTGCATTCCTTTACGTCTTTTACCACAACAAATAGGAAGGGTAAATGATGTCCCAAGTCTCAATGAAATCCTTAGTAGTGGTAGGCACTTTGAATCTGGAGATAGAAAATAGTAACTAGCTAGTATTAGTAGATTTTTAAACATGGGGATTGTAGTAAGGTCTCAGATGCTCGATCTATAAAGTGAGAAGGTTGAACAAAACAATCTCTATTTATTTTTCTTATAAAAAGCTATTAGTCAACCCATTACCTAGCGATACATTTTCTGTCCATCTGCAATGTCAAAGGAAAGATCATTGATTCACTCTACTTTCTGCCCTCCACTCTCAAACTCAGCCTTAAAAATGTGTTCACATAAGGGACTTCCCTTGTGGCACAGTGGTTAAGAATCCGCCTGCCAATGCAGGGGACACGGGTTCGAACCCTGGTCCAGGAGGATCCCATATGCCACAGATCAACTTAAGTCCGTGCGCCACAACTACTAAACCTGTGCTCAAGAGCCCACGAGCCACAACTACTGATGCCTGGGTGCCTAGAGCCCATGCTGCGCAGCAATAGAAGCCAGCACAATGAGAAGCCCATGCACCACAATGAAGAGTAGCCCCTGCTCACCACAGCAACGAAGACACAACACACCAAAAATAAATAAATAAATAAATGAATTAAAAAAAAAACTATAGTTGACCTTCAATAAATATTAAAAAAAAATGTATTCACATAAAACTTTGAAAATTGTCACTTGATTTAGCTTTCTTGAAGAACACGCTGATTGAGTTTATTATTCTTAATCTGTGCTTTAGAAAGATTAACACAAAGCCAGATCTGTATTTCAACTTCATTGTCCCCTGTGATAAATCAGCACCTGAAAACCGTCACTTGAATGATTGCTGTACAACCTAAAATAAATGAAAGAAAACAATCTGTTTTTCTGTATAAAAGAAATACATGTTTATTGTACAAAATATTGTAAAGTATAAGGGAGACAAAGTTATCCACAATCTAAAAAATATATATAGCAAGAAACCTATATTTTATAAATGACAAGAGATAACATCTTTCTGCCTTTCAGTGCTGATGGTTTCCTATGCTGAATGTATCTTTGACTATGTGTATAATTATTTCCTTAGTTTACCTACACAAAAGGGAACATATGGGTCAAAAAATATGAACACAGTTAAAACTGTAGAATAAAATAGCATCAAAATTTCTTTCTAGAAAAGTTTTACCAGTTTACATTCCTACAAAAGTATGAATGTCCTCACATTTTCTTGCAAGTATGGAACAGGTAATTTGTCATTTTGATAGGTGAAAATATTATTTTATTGTAATTGTATTCTGTACTTCTTTGGTTAGAGTTTTATAGGTTTTGCCTATTTTTAAAAATTGGTTTCCTTTTTTTTATTAAGTTTTGAGAGTTCCTTATATATTCTTAATCCAGATCCTTTATCAAGTATGTGATTTGTAAGAGTTTTCTCAGTTTATAGATTTTCTTTTCATTTTCTTAACAGTATCTTTTGAATAGCCTTATTATTATGCTTATATTTGATGCCTTTGCATCACTTTAGTTAAAATTAAAAGAAGAAAGAGAGAGAAGAGAGATGAGAGAGAAGAAAACTGGTTGCTATAGGTTATGTGCTCAACTGTTGGCTAGGGAAGGATGGCATTTTGATATTTTCACCAAGACTGCACATAATGGACAAGGTTGCCCACTCTCACCACTATTATTCAACATAGTTTTGGAAGTTTTAGCCACAGCAATCAGAGAAGAAAAAGAAATAAAAAGAATCCAGGGCTTCCCTGGTGGCACAGTGGTTGAGAGTCAGCCTGCCGATGCAGGGGACATGGGTTCGTGCCCCAGTCTGGGAAGATCCCATATGCTGCAGAACGGCTAGGCCAATGAGCCATGGCCGCTGAGCCTGCACGTCTGGAGGCTATGCTCCACAATGAGAGAGGCCACAACAGTGAGAGACCCACATACTGCAAAAAAAAAGAGTATGTCAGAAAGAGAAAAACAAATACCGTATGCTAACACACATATATGGAATCTAAAAACAAAAAACAAAAAACGGTCATGAAGAACCTAGGGGAAAGACGAGAATAAAGTCGCAGACCTACTAGAGAATGGACTTGAGGATACAGGGAGGGAGAAGGGTAAGCTGGGACAAAGTGAGAGAATGGCATGGGCATATATACACTACCAAACGTAAAATAGCTAGTGGGAAGCAGCTGCATAGCACAGGGAGGTCAGCTCGGTGCTTTGTGACCACCTGGAGGGGTGGGATAGGGAGGGTGGGAGGAAGGGAGACGCAAGAGGGAAGAATTATGGGGACATATGTATATGTACAACTGATTCACCTTTTTTTTTTTGCGATATGCGGGCCTCTCACTGCTGTGGCCTCTCCCGTTGCAGAGCACAGGCTCCGGCCGCGCAGGCTCAGCGGCCATGGCTCACGGGCCCAGCCGCTCCGGGGCATATGGGATTTTCCCGGACCAGGGCACGAACCCGTGTCCCCTGCATTGGCAGGCGGACTCTCAACCACTGCGCCACCAGGGGAGCCTTGATTCACCTTTTTATAAAGCAGAAACTAACACACCATTGTAAAGGAATTATACTCCAAACAAGATGTTTAAAAAAAAAAAGATTGCACATAATGGGTATTCATCAAAAGGAACAAGAAAAGGGTTATGGTTGTTATATGATTTCATTTGAGGAAAGATATGGACCCTTTTGGTAGAAAATGCACAAATGCAGTGAATGATGCATTTTGCATACAGTTACTTAGGAAGACTCTGAATTGCACAGGAACCCAGAAAGATTTAGAAAAGCAGTGGCACTGCTAAATTAAAACCCCTCTTCACAGTCCTTTTTTTCACACCTCTCAGAATTTCTATGGTTATCAAATCATAGCTGCCCAGCTAAATTAAACTTTGGCTTTCCAGTATTTTTTTGTGTAAATCAAGCCTTGATTGAAAATCAGTACATGATGCCAGGTTCTTTGTGGGCAAAAAATTCCAGTACTATTGCCAGAATTATTGGGGATGAACTCATCAAGGTTCAGATTTCATAATATCCTAAGCTTTCATGATATCCTTTAAAACCAGAAGCTAAAAAAGGCAAGTCAATAGTTGAAAGTCAAGTAGACAAAGAATATTGGTCATACCTTATAATGGTCTTTGTGATGCTCCAATTCTTCTAGTCAAAGAAATCAGTGAGTGAAGATATGGACTTGTTTAGGAACTTAAGCCCAAATAAACATATTATCTCTGCTTACCTGTAGTGCCACACCCCAATACTACTTTATGTTCAGTACCAACATTATAAGCATGTGTTCTGCTTTTCTTTAGATTGAAAAAGTCAACCCCTGCCCCCCCCCCAAAAAAAACCCTGGAAGTTCAACAATTTATTGGGCAGTTATGCCTTGGGGATTTACTGAGGCACCCTCCTATTTTCCACAGCTTCTTAGTTAGGAACTTCAGTACTGTAAATTTTTCTTAGCTAATATGTGGGTGACCTTTTGCTATGTTTTCATGATGAGGTGGGCTTAAAGATTAGCTTCTGCATACTTACTATTTTAACTTTTAAAGGTTATATCATTTCCAAAGAAAAATTACAATTTCCTCAGAACAGAGTCCATTGTCCAGAATATAATTTATTCTAAAGAGAGTAAATGTTTCATGCTTGACAGATTACAAGCCATTCAAAACTTTCATAGACAGATTACTAAGAGACAATTAACAGATTTTCTGGTTTTCTCTAGCTACTGCGAGTCACATGTCTGTATAACTTGCTTAGTCCTTGGTAACTGAAACTCTTACCTGAGAATCTAAATATTAGCAGCTGTTTTGTGACTTCTTCAAAAGTCTTATATTCTGGGTCTTCTGAACTACAAAACTTTCTACCTATTTCTACATCAATGCCCTGGGATACTCTCTTAATGTTCTGATGCAAACCCGTGGGAACCATCACAGACCAAGTGTTTATTTCAGCCTTTTCCTAGACCCATATCTCCTCGTCTAAGCAGCAGCAACCAAACAAGTAGAACATTGTAGTGACTTGGTTTCAGGATCTTCCTTAAACATGATGGTATCTCATACAGTGTAATCTTTAGTACCTGCTGAAAATAGGTGACATTATTCAGCAAGCGGGCTTACTTCCAATGAAATTTTATTGCTTTTTCTTACACATTGTATCCATCATTGTAGTATTTTAAATTCTACTAATCTTCTTTATTACCCGGAAAAGGGAATCCCATGGCTGTCTAGAGTCTGTTCAAGAACTGACTATGCCTTGAACGGATTTGTTATAAACATCCATAGAAAATCCTGGCTTAGTATTGTTTGTTGATGAGTCAACTCTTACTTCTGAAACTGGGAAATATTAGACAAGATATGTCATAACATATCTCATTTCACTCTTAGGATATGACCCTTTATCTGAAGTAAATTTAGCCCAGATTGTCAAATTTTTTTGTACTTGCCAATTGATAAGAGACAAGAGTTAATATATACACTTATAGTAGGTGGGCTGTTGGAGTGGTCCATGATTTTGGAATGCTTTGGAAACAAAGGAGATTTTTAAAAATTATGGTTATATATCTATGTAGACACACATATATATCTTAGTCCATTTGGGCTGCTATAACAAAAATACCATAGACTGGGTGGCTTAAACAACAAACATTTATTTCTCACAGTTCTGGAGGTTGGGAAGTCCAAGTTCAAGGTGCCTATAACCATCACCATGATCTATTTCCAGGACTTTTTCATCATCCCAAACAGAAATTATATCCCCATTAAACAGTGACTCCTCACTGCCCACTCTTCTCAGCCCTGGTAACCTCTATTCTACTTTCTGTCTCTGTGAATTTTCCTATTCTAGGTACCTCATATAAGCAGAATCATAAAGTTTTTTTTTTGTCTGGCTTACCTCACTTAGCATAACATAACATTAAGGTAAATATATTAATATAAACATAAAGTATTTTCCACAGTGGCTGCAACACCTTACATTCCTGCTAGTGATGCATGAGGGTTCCAATTTCTTCACATCCTTGCTAGCACTTGTTATTTTCCATATTTTTAATACTATCCATCCTAAGGAGTGTGAAGTAGTAACAATAAAGGTTTTTCACCTTAGCAGTTAACTCAGTTAGAAATGATTAACAGGGCTTCCCTGGTGGCACAGTGGTTGAGAGTCCGCCTGCCGATGCAGGGGACAGGGGTTCGTACCCCGGTCCGGGAAGATCCCACATGCTGCGGAGTGGCTGGGCCCGTGAGCCATGGCCGCTGAGCCTGCGCGTCCGGAGCCTGTGCTGTGCAACGGGAAAGGCCACAGCAGTGAGAGGCCCGCATACCGCAAAAAAAAAAAAAATGATTAACAGATTAAGTAACTTTTAAATGCTCTAGTGCTTCCTAAGGAGATGGCTGTCATAAAGGTTGAAGCCATGCAAAAACAGCATGGAGGAACAAAAAAAAGCCTAGATAATCAATATGGCAGGCAGGCCTCACTAAGGTTCTGACTCCCATTATGGTCCTAGAAGCCAATTCTTTTGAGAGGTTGAAGGAAGCTTTTATGGAATGGCAGTGATTGGCTCCAGAATATGAAGAGTTATTGGAAAAATTCCAGTTGTAAATTACATGAAGATAATCTCTGACACTTCAAAGTGGATACTCAGTGTCACTCAAGGACTTTAACTAGAACCTTGACAAAAATTTCACATGAAATTACCTACCATAAGAAGTACAAATTGACTACTATAGTCAGTCAACACTGACGGGGAAATTTTTACTAAGATTGTACGTGTTTGTATGGACATGGACAAGGACAAGATGGACATGGACAAGAACCCAGGCTTCTAGGTCCCCACGGACATTTTTGAAGGAGTTCAAATAACTGCCTCCTTCTGTGGGTTTTTAATATGTCCTTCTGATCATTGTTTGCTTATTCTTAGAGTGGATGAAACATTTCCTTCCTGGAGAGCTATGTTCTGACAGTAGCAAACACACTGTTGATTTTATGTTCCCAACCTGGGGAGGTCCAATCAATCTCTCCAGTGATAGAGGCACTCATTTTAATGGGACTGTTAGAAAATTTTGTAAAGCCTTGAACTTATTCAGAAACTTCATTGTTCTCGTCTCCTCGAACCTCAAGAAAATGAGACAGAATTAATGATATTTTAAAACTGAAGCTAGCAAAACTGACACTTCTGGGCCTCCTCTGACTCTCAAGATCCTGAGGTTCACACCCTCTGGCACTCATCAATTCTTACCATGTGAACTTGTTACAAGTTACCCTATGACATTGCTTCCCTGGTTTTGGACTCTACTTCAGACATAATGGCAAATTACTGCAAACCATTCATGCTATATATTCATTCTTATTGCAACAGATTCAAGTTGTCTTTCCTTTACATCCTCCTAAGCAACTCTATATGGGCTAAAACCTGGAGACTTCCTCTTCAGGAAAAAGACACAAGAGGGGAAAACAAAACTGTTAGGAGGCATGTTGGAAAGAACTTTATCTGTTACTTCCAGCCACTCTAACGGCAGTTAAACTCTACAGTGTAGATCCCTAGATTTATGTCTTCTAGTTAAAAAGACACAGGATTTCACCCTCGATATTAGTTATCTATCACTGAGGAACAAATTATTCAACAAATGACCCCCAGATTTGGTGACTTAAAACAGTAAACATTTGTTATTCCACATAATTTCTGAGGGTCGAGAATTGAGAATGACATAGCTGGTGATTTTGGATCAGGGTCTCTCACGAGGTTCCAGTCAAGCTATCAGCTGGGGCTGCAATCATCTGAAGTCCTGACTGGACTAGACTATCCATTTCCAAGATTATTCAAATGACTATTGGCTAGGAGCCCTCAGTATCTCATCAGTGAACCTCTCTATATGGTTGCATGTGACATGGCAACTGGCTTTCTCCAGAGCAAAAATGATTGGAGACAAGAGAGAAAGA
Organism: Neophocaena asiaeorientalis asiaeorientalis; assembly: GCF_003031525.2. NCBI lineage: Eukaryota > Metazoa > Chordata > Mammalia > Artiodactyla > Phocoenidae > Neophocaena > Neophocaena asiaeorientalis. The sequence continues at coordinate 58,271 of NW_020171819.1, forward strand.
GAGGAAGAGAGAGAGAGAAGAAGAGAGGGAGAGATAGAGAACACAACCAAGAAGGAAGCCAGTGTGTTTTATCATTTAATCTCATAAGTGACATACCATCACTTCTGCCATAGTCTATTAATCACACAGACCAAACTTGGTACAGTGTGGGACTACACAAGTGTGTGAATACCAAGAAGTGGTAGGCAGCAATACCCACTGATACCTGAAGTGCCATTCTAATGTCTATTATAAAACTGAGATTTCTTAGAATCCTTAGCAGCAGATGGTCTTTGAAAGGAGACAGCTTCCACCAAGAGTTTTGAATGAATAAGACGGCTGCATGACATGGATAGCTTCTACTTCAGAGCTATGGAACAGATTCTAAAGGACTGGAGCCACAGATTGTCATTCTTTAATCTACATGCTTTTGTCATTTAATTTTTTAGCCATTTACCCCTTTTTTTCTGGCTTGAAAATCTGAATTTTAAAGAAACACACTTGTTATTTTTTAACTATGTTTAACTATGTTTTTTTTAACTGTGTTACTTATGAGTTCTCTGTGATCAACATTGCTTTCTTCCATCGTATTCACACCTAAACATAAGTCCAATATCTGGATGCAATTTGTTCATGATTTGGATTTGGGTAAAAAATACAATTGAACCAATGGCTGAACTTGTAACCATTTTCTCCATGTCAACTAGCTCCCTTTAGTTCCAGTTTCTTACAATTAAAGAATGTGGTTTCATCAATCATATGACTCAATTACTAATGTGTGGTTTTTGTTGTTTTTTTTTTTTTTTTTGTGGAGGATAGCACATCAAGCAGATAATCAAAAACTAAAACACCCTGTTATGTCATACCTAGGAAGATAGAAAGGGAGGATTATGTAATACCGAGGTATCACTTGTAGGAGAACATCTCTGTATAACTGAACTTAAGAGTTAAGACTCAGAAAGGGAAACTGTATAATTTATTTAACACCTGTCTCATGTTTATAGCCCTTCCAAACAAGGTTTACCATGTAGGAAATCTTTGGATTTCCTATAAGCAGAACATTTCATCTATTTCATGACATCTTTACTATATATTCACCCACCTAGTACCTAATACTTTGAATACTGCTGAAACTATATAAGACTTGGCATCCACCCATGGGTATTTTGCCTAAGAATTTGTCATTGGGCAGCCCCCTACCATAGGTATTGAATTTGTGGCACAAAAGCCTACTGACTACTACCAACATATCAGACAGTTACTTCTTATCTTAGTGAATTGATAACTGTTTCAGGGTAGTCGGGAGTCTACGATACTACTGAGGCTACATTTTGGTCCACTATTTGACACTCTCAGGAAAGGAGATAATTATATAGCTTGTTTCAAGCAGGAGAAAAAAAAAAAAAACTGAGCTTCTCTTAAGATCTGAAAGCTTAACTACTCAAGGGACATTAGGGATGATTTTCTTCTGTCCTTAAGCCTCTTTATATCACTCTACTAGAGGCATGGATGGTGAAGAAAACCTTAACATGCCATTATTCAGAGATTGAAAGGAGAGTTAGATAATGTCAGAAATCCATAGAACTCCTTCTCAGTTCAAAGAATAAGAAGCCCTAGGGAATTCCCTGTGGGTCCACTGGTTAAGTCTTCGTGCTTCCACAGCAGGGAGCTTGGGTTTGATCCCTGGTCAGAGAACTAAGATTCCACATGCCGTGCAGTGCAGCCAAAAAAAGGAATAAAAAGAAGAAGGCCTAGACATAACTGAACTGCAGAGGTATTACAAATACCACTTTAGGAAGAGAATATTGTACTTCTGAGAATTTTAATATTACTAAGAAGGTCCAGGAAACAAAGAAAACTATGAGATTAGGCAGTTTGGCTAATATACCCATATCTAGTCTGAGGTTTTTTTATGGATGCAATCTGTTCTTTTGGTTTAATTAGATCACCCTTAGCTTCTGGCTTAGATGTGGACTATAGAATCTGATCATAGTATTCTAAGTATTTGTGTTATAATGTTCAAATATGTAACCCTTAGAATCTTAAGTGCCTTTCATAGGCACTGTTCCATCAAACGATAATACAACAGAAAACAAGAAAACCTGATGTGTGTAATTGTTGAAATGATGAACAACAGACCCTGATATTTAATGATGGCTCTACAAACATCTCTTTAATCATTTCCCCTTATGATAACCATCTATACTCCAGGTCAGGTTAAAGAATGATCAAAAGGGAAGACTGAGAACTACCATCTGTATCAACAGGACTTCAGTAAGATTTTAGACCAACGTTGTCAACCTGACTTAGTTGTTTGTTCCAAGAAAATTTTGCCTGGGAGAGATACAGCTATAAACCAATAAACAACTTCAGTGTTTGCTTCAGGAATTTCCTATAGATCAATTTATTGGAAACAATATAATCTGCTCACCTAGGCAAACTGCTCACTTTTCAAACAGAGGTTTACTTTCCAAGAGTCTCTTCAAGACCCTCACTTTGCTATGTCTACCGATCCTAAGCTATTGTATCACAAATTTTTATTGAATCTTAACTAATTCCCTGTCTTGAAAGACTCCTCTTTAACCACTTAAGCTCAAACTCCAAAGTCTTATAAATATTTCACTTCTGACATCCTTCTTCTGAGATACTGCTAACACTCTGTTGAGGTGGTATTCTCCCTTAGTGCCGTGAGTCCAAATGAACTTGGTGTGGCTTTATTAACAGGTTGTTGGGTGATATTTTGGGGGGTTCAGCAAGATATTACACAAATACCTTTTGACAAAAATAGGATTTCTGTTTCTTGTAAAGTTTTAATTTCATGCTTCTGTTGAGGTGATTAGGAGTTTAGAAAACTAATTTTTTAGAGATTGACTTAAATTTTTTTTCTTTTAAAATTGGCCCCAAATCTAATTATATTATGGAAGTCTAATAAACCAGAACTGTTGATCTATGAGGGTTAATTAGTATTCTTTTCAGGAGGTAAGACGTTATTTCCGTACATTAAAATTGTTTTGAAAGATGTAATTGAGGTGAAAAAGGAATCAATTCCTGCTCCTTCTTCAATGGCAAAAATTTCCAAATTGAAAATAAGAGAAAATAGACAAGCTATTGTTGACAGTGTGAAGAGAGAGGTGTTGAGAGTGAAATGAAAATAACTTTAAAACACTAAGTAATATAGGGCAATTAAAATAAAGATAACATCTGGAATAAGGTTTGATTGAAATAGTTTGTTAAAATTAGTCCTGTATCTCTCAGATTGAGTATTGATTTTGTGTATTTATATATTGTGCTGACAGAAAATGAATTGATGAAATTTAGAGATTTAGAAACTAGAATAGGGGAAAAAAGAGGACAGTTGGGTGACCTAAATTGCAGTTAAAAATCACTGCCTGCAAGTTATGAAAGGACTGTTTAGATTTCAAGAGAAAAATAAGAAATTCAGCTGTTTGAAGTAATACTGTAACTGACTTTCATTCCAAAGAATATAGATTAGTTGCATTGTACTTTTCCTTATTTGAAGTAGGAGTTATATAAAGTTACTGTTTTTACTCTATGTTGGGTCATTCCAAATGTTTCAACTATGTTGGAAAAGAAAATGATTCAGAAGAACTCTGATTAAAGAAGCCTTATGACTAGTGTTCTGGGTGTTTTAGAAACTAGAACACATTAATGAAACTTATTTATTAAAAAAGAATATAAATTTGGCTTAGTAGTGATTTTCGTTTTAGTGCAATTATGCTTGTATCCTTCCTAAAAGCTTACTGTGCATCACCACAACATCCTGCTTTATAGACAATGACTCTCAAACGATCTCTGTGAGACAGAGGGACAAAAGCATTGTATTTCACTTTTAATGAAGTGATAATCATTGAAGTCAAGTAGATTGGTCAGTATCATACACAGTAGAAATGTTTTGCAAATCTTCATTCTTGATATATATTATCAATGAGAATATTATACAACCAGAACACAAAACTCCTGTTTATAGATGTCACATTTTAAGGACTGTGAATAGAATCACAAATCAGTGGTATTACAAGCTGACAGCCTTTCTTCAGTAGAAAGCATCTCTATTTCCCACGAGTATGAAGAATCACACTTTTCATGTTTCAATACTTGAGAATACTTGTGAAGAATATAAGCTTCACTATGGCCAATGTGAGAAAGCATCCCTTCCCACAACAAAATCGAGCCCTCCTTTGAACCACTCAGACCAGTGGATACCACTTACTGATTGGTTTAGGCCTGGATAATCTGGATCAGTGACTGTGGATAAAAAAGTGGATTTGCCCTGATTGCCTGGGGCCCAGTTCATTCCTGGAATTGGGTACATTATCTTCTAACCTACAGGCAAGAATGGATGTTGGAAGGACAATCACAGTATAGTACTGCCTGTCCCCAAGCTTATGTTTATGCTGCTTTTCTGGAGTTAAATGAATTCTTCCCTTCTTTCTGCTTATTGAAATACTTCTCATCTTGGAGGATAAGGTAAAGAAAGTCTTACTTTCTTGCTACAAAATATCATCCTTGACTATTGTATCCTCATTCTTGTCCTTCTCTGTTAGATGTTTATTTTGTATCCCCACAATGTATAGCTGGATTATATACTGCTATTTGAAGTTGACCAGATATATATTTTAATGGGTTGGGAGTATAAATAAATAACAAAACATACCCTCATTTATCAGTCTGTGCTTGTTTCATGTAGGTTCCTTTTGTTTTTCAAGCCAGATTGTACACTCTTACTGGCAGGAATTTTGCCCTGTATTTCTCCTGTACCTCAGAGAATTGGGCTCAGAGTATAAACAGCAGATTAGTATTGTCTATTTCTTAATGATCCAAAACATAGCATTGTTTATTATTGTTATGTTCTTGGTTATTAACATTTTAAAACTTACTTTTAGAGATTGTATTTGGCTTTATCTTAAAATGGTATCAATTTTAGTAAAAAACCCCAAACCCCCAAACTTTAAAAATTTCAATATAATCCCACAGTAGTCTTAGCTTCTTATGTCTCATGTTAAGGAAATATATGATATAACAGAAGGAAGGCTATATACAAAAATTATTTTAACTGGAAAGAGATTCTCAGCTGTGCAAGAACTGTTACTCAAGCTCTCTTGAGTGCTTAATAAATATTTGGTCTTACTCTCTAGTTCATGTTTGCTTATTCATTGGAAAGTTAAATACCCTTATTTTCATAATGATTTTATCGTATATCAATCTTCTTTGTAACTCCTCTGAGAAAGGATGGTCAATGAGGCATTCTGTAAAGGAAGGTTAAAGGTTTTATGACTTTAATCTGCATATCAGACTCACAATTCCAAATGCTAATGGTTTTCTCAAGCTCCTTCTAATGGCTGTATTGTTTTATTTACTTTGCTTAATGCAGTTACTAAATAAATTATGAGTTACTATCAGCCTTCTCTGAAATATGATTATTTGAATCATAGAAAAATGATTGATATGCTGTGAATTAGATAGTTCTTTAGAGTGTGGATCCTGGAGCGACACAGTCTGTTTTTGATTCTTAACCAAATGACCTCAAATACTAGTTGAATGACATTGGACAAGTTACGTAACTTCTCTGTGCCTCAGTTTTCTCATTTGTAAAGTGGTGATTCTAATAGTACCTATATTATAGGATCCTTATGAGGTTTCATTTCTGCATGTAGGTTGTATACAAAATATCATCACAGAATTACAGAATTAGAGATGGTAAAATCTATTTATTCTTTATTGAAAGATGATTGCTCTTAGATACCCCTTAAATTAGTATAAGTAAAATATCTAATGTATTATAAATATACAAGGGCAGCTTTTTAGGACCGAAAGGAGCTAATGCAGCTGTCAGTCACTTGGTCTGGAAGCAGGATCAGGACAGTAGCAGAAGTCAAGGCAGTGTGTCTCTCTCTCTCTTTTTCTCTTTCTCTCTTGTGGGCTGTAAGGGCTCTCTGCTAAGATCTCTGTGTATGTGTCTGCTTTATGATTCCATTTGTAGACAGACTTCCTCTGCTCCATTTGCTCATAACTAACATAGCTACCCTCACCTTGGTATTGCATCCTGTATCGGATCAAGTGCCCAACAGAGACTGACAAGAATTCTTGAGTCATTGAACCTATTTTTTAAAATATTTATTTATTTATTTAGTTGCACTGGGTCTTAGTTGCGTCAGGGGGGCTCCTTAGTTGTGGCTTTCAGGCTACTTAGTTGTGGCTCACCAGCTCCTTAGTTGTGGCACGTGGGTCCCTTAGTTGTGGCATGCATGTGGGATCTAGTTCCCTGACCAGGGATGGAGCCCTCACCCCCTGCATTGGTGCATTGGGAGCTTGGAGTCTTAACCACTGCTCCACCAGGGAAGTCCCTCCTTGAACCTATTTTTGAAAGAAATCCCAACTGGTTCAGCTCAAGTCAGGTGATCATCATCATTCATTCAGCTAGGCCAAGGGGAAGGGTCAGATGGCCCCCTGCCCACTCAGTAGGGGCTGTGGGGCCCCCATTTCTTAGAACAGGCGTTCACTGGCAGCTAAATTGATTAGCAAGTGCCTGGTCGATTTGTTTTGGAGATGGGCTTGAAAACTTGACAGAAGCATTGTAAAATCATAGCAGAGAATATCAATTAAGCAATCTCCTAATCAATTTAGTTTTAAAATTTGAATGACATACATTTCCACTGATCACAATTTATAATGACAAAAGTTTTTTCTCAAATCATTATAGAAACTTCGAACATAAATTTAAGACTATGTTTTTATCATCACGATTATGACCTTATACTAATCTTGTGTTTCACTCTGGAGAGCTTTACAAAATGATAGACTTAGAAAATATTTCATCCAACTCTGGGTGAGTAGGAACATTGAAAAATGCCATAACAAATTAAACCCACATAGGTAGTTTAATTAGATACTATCAATTACCTAAATGGGGGTTAGCCAACACTCTGAAAAGGAAGTAAATTCAAGACAATGAGAATATGCTATAATTTACCCTTGCTTCTCTGTGATCTGAAATAAGATATCATGGCATCAGAACAGGAATTTCCTTAGAGATCTTAGAGATGTGAAAGAGCCCAGCAGTAAAACAGAAGGTTCAAGGAATAGAGGAAAAAACATAAAGGACAGTTAATTCTTGAATTCACTTATCCCTTTTAGTGGTTGTTATGTGAAATTGAATGATATATGCTTGGATTTGCTTGGCTTATTCAAGAATGTAGGAGAAAACTAAATCTTTAAGAAAAGAAGAAAAAGCAGCATTGCTTCTCAGTGGGCCTTTCTGTATGTCCCCTCAGCTTTACTTCTTTTTTTAAAAAAATTAATTTATTTATTTATTATTTATTTTTGGCTGCATTGGGTTTTTGTTGCTGTGTGCGGTTTTCTCTATTTGCGGTGAGCGGGAGCTACTCTTCATTGCAGTGTGCAGGCTTCTCATTGTGGTGGCTTCTCTCGTTGTGGAGCATGGACTCTAAGCATGCAGGCTCAGTAGTTGTGGCTCGTGAGCTCTAGAGTGCAGCCTCAGTAGTTGTGGCACATGGGCTTATTTGCCCTGCTGCATGTGGGATCTTCCTGGACCAGGGCTCGAACCTGTGTGTGCTGCATTGGCAGGCGGATTCTTAACCACTGTGCCACCAGGGAAGGCCCCCTTAGCTTTACTTCTGGCACATGACTTGGAGGATGATGTCAGTCCTTCCTGCCCCTAACATCACGTGGCCCTGGCAAGAGTGAAAACGGAGGCCAAATATCTAAATATTTAAATTTACAAATCAAGCCACCAAACTGTTATATAAAATTATTCCTAGCCTCTTCCTTTGACAAATGGACCTTCATACTGATTTGGAAAGCTAAATATAAAGTTAGAAATTTCAGACTACAGGAAGTTCTGCACTGCAGTGAGATGACCCACCCTCTTCTCTTCTTACCTTTGACTCTGTGAGGGACTTACACCCACACCTGCAGTCAACTTGACCCATCATCCAAGCTCTTAGCACACCTCCTACAATCAGCCAACCCTTGGCTACTTCTCAGTGTATTATGTGCACAACTGCAGGACAATCTACCCTCAGGAGGATGGAGCTGGGAAAGAGACATTTGCAGGTTTCAGATCAGTGGCCCTTCTTTCTGTGCCTAAAGACAGTCCTGGGTGGTAAAAGGAAGCGTGTATATCTATAGGTTATGATTCCAGGCATCACTGAGATTTAATCATTGAATGACGATAAGGGTATTTTTATGAAGGAGGTTTATGTCATTAATCAAGAAAGGCCAGAAAAAATTAATTGTAAAACAAAGGAGGTCTTACTTTTCATTTAATAATGGCAAAATGTGAGAAAATATTCAGAAATATATATACATATGTGTATATATATATGTATATATACGCATATATGTATATATGTGTATATATGTATATATACATATATACGTATATATACATATATATACGTATATATGTATATATACATATATATATATATATATATATATATGTTCCAAGAACTCTGTTAAGGGAATGAATGGCAAAGAGAAAAAACTTTCCGGGTATAAAGATGCTAAAACACCCACAAAGAAACCTCTGAGAAACTCACTCTGTAGAAAGGAAGAGGGAAAGGTGGGAGGAGTCAGGTCCAGAGAAAGCTATTTCTTAAAGAAGTCTAAAGCACATGAAGTGCAGCAATTATATTTAATGATATCAATGTTAAAGAAAGAAGTTAATAAGTGAGAAGACGTAAGATGTTGCCCAGTGTTTCATCTTTAAATAACAAGTAACTTATTCAAATTTTATATATGTGAAAATCTGCTTAAGAATTTTGAAGATGAATGACAAGATTGAAATGGTAAATATTGCTTACTGATAGTAGTTGTCTTTCTAAAACTAAAGAAAGAAAAATCATAGACACAGGTATAACCCAAACTGCATGGACTCAGGGTTCAAATGAAGCAGATTGTTGTGTCAGGTTTTACTCTACTTGGATAGTGAAGGATAGCCTTCAAACTCAATCTTGATCACGGACATCCCTCAAACCACCCTTATTTAGGGAACTTGCCATGTAACACTCCCATTTCCTCTCTGCTCGGTAGGGAGGGTACATGTCTCTGTCATGTAGAGGCTTACTGGACATCAGCCCTCCAGAATTTGGTAATTTAAAAAATATAAACTAGTGATCTTTTGGAAATCTTTTTGGAGACTTACTAATTTTCTTTAAAATTAGCTTTAAAAATGAAGTATTAACTGAATTTATGAAATAGCTGCACAGACTCTCTCTGAGCTCTCTGGCTTCCTCTCTGTGCTGCTTATCTGAGCCCAGAGGTCACATCCTCTGCAGCAACTGGCCTGTAAGGAAAGGGCTTGTATCACCTGTTTCATAAAGGGGGTGTTCTTATTTAGTTTTTCACCATTACTTCACCTTCCCAGTGTGGTTTAGGTAGGGATGTGTATCAGTCAGCAGCAGATGGTCACATCACTCTGGACACTAGTCCAGTCATTACATTATCCGTACTCACTGAGCCATATTTTCCTCCTTCTTCTTGTCTAGATGACAGGAAGAACTATTTTCTCCCTTTAAAAAACTAAAAATTTTGTAGAGAAGAGTCTGGTTGGCAAGAAACTCCCTTGAACCAAAAGAATATTTATAATGCTTTCTGGCTTCTTCCTATCATGGTTTCATTGTAGCTATGAAGTGGATTAAGGCGTTATCTTACTTATTGCCCACCTCATGCAAGTTGCTTAAGGGCTGGAATTATTGAAGGCTTTCTGTAAGGTTTCATGTGTGTGAAACTCAAACTAAATTTAAATAAAAGCATCAATGACCAGTAATGACCATAAGGAATTTGATTCATTCATTCATTCAGTAAAGATGTATTAAGGGATTTTTATGTACTATTTTAAATGCTGAGTATACAGCAGTGAATAAAATAGATAAACTCTTTGCCTTCATGTAGTACATGCTAGGCAGGGGGGACAGGCAATAAATAAGTTAGTATACAATGTAATGTCAAGTGGTGAAAATATGTGGTAGAAAGAAGAAATTAAGATTTTGTCTTAATCAAAAATAATATATTGAGGTCAGAATTTCTTTTCCAAGTTGACCATATAATACTTTCTCTATGGGCTTTTCCTAAGACATGAACATTGTTTTGTCATGATTTGTAACGGAATTTTTAGAGCATAAACTTTGCGCTAAAGTATAACATACAGAGGAAGAGTGCCCACATCAGAAGTGTACAGCTCAATGAACTTTTTTCATTAGTGGCTACACTACTACTACTCAGGTCAAGAAACGGAATGTTACTAACAGCCCAGAATCCTCTCTCACACTCTTTCCTGTCCCTAACATCCCTCCCAAAGGCAACTGCTGTCTTGACATTTTTTCTACCAACTAATTCTATATGTGTTTAAACTTTAATAAATGAAGTTGCATAGTCTGTATTCCCTTGTATCTGCTTTCTTTCCTTCATTAACATTATCAGTGTTGCTGTGTATTTCATTCTTATTGCTATAAATATTAATATTACAGTATCTTATTCTTATTCTTATTTAATATTACCTTATCGGAATATACTATGATTTATTAATCAGTTCTACTGTTAAAAGGCCTTTGTGTTGTTTCCTGTTTGGGAGTATTACAAATAGTGTTACAATGAATGTTATCATGAGTGTCATTTGATGAACATATTTTTGCATCTCTGTAGTGTGTATACATAGGAGTAGAAGTGCTTGGTCATGTTATGAATATATTTAATGTTAGCATATATTGCCAAACAGTGGATGCACCAATTCCCATTTTTAGAACAGTGTATAAGAGTTTGAGTTATTCACAATCTCACGAACAATTGGTACTATTCTTTTTAAATATTATTAGTGATTATTGTGTTACTGTAGTTTTACTTTGCATTTCCATGATAAGTAATGATTTTGATACATATTCATGTTTATTGTCCATTTGATATCATCTTGATATCAGGTGCCTGTGTAAGTCTTTTGTTCATTTTTTCAGTTGGGTTGTCTATTTTTTTCTTACTGATTTGTAGGAGCTGTTTATATTTTCTAGATACAAGTCCTTTGTTGAATATATGAATTGAAAATAATTTCTTTTACCCTGTGACTTACCTTTTTCACTCTGTTAAAGGTGTCTTTTGAAAAAAACAGAAGTTCTTAATTTTAGTGTAGTCCAACTGATTAATCTTTTCTTTTATAGTTAGTGCCTTTGAGGTGCTTACAATTTTTTTCCATCTTTAATATAGTTTCCTATGTTATCTTTTAGAAGCTTTTAGTTTTAAATTTTACATTTAAACCTAAAATACATCTGGAAGGGATTTTTTAAATGGTATGACATAAAATAAAGGTCAAGATTCTCTCTCTCTTTTTTTTCTCGTGTAGGTTTGCTACACTCCCAGTATCATTTATTAAACATTATCCTTTCCTCAATACAAGTTCTTGGTCCCTCAAGTCCTGGCTTCCTTGTCAGGCAGGAACTCAGTTTTATTCCCCCAGCTTCTTACAGCCACACAAAGTGCTACTTACCAGCTAATTTCTACTTCTTTACTGACCAGCCTCAAGTTTCTTGCTCCAAAGTCCTAAAGATTTGAAAAATACCCCAAAGGGGAAAACTGGCACACAGGTGTCGAGCTCATTCCAATAAGCATCTTGTTTCTTTGAGTGCTTGACCCCTCAAATTCTGGCTGCTTTGAAGTTCTCCAGTACCTCCAAAATCTTTTTGTTTTGTTTTATTCAGCTTTTCCGGTTGTTTTTGGTGTGAGTTTTGACCTGCTAGTAGTTACTTGTCATAGCTAAAAGTGGGAGTTTTAATGGCATTTCCTTCTATGTAAAGAATGATCTAATGACAGATGATTATTTATCTAGTGCTTTAAAAACACCAGAGTAACAACTTAATTAAATCTTAGACCAGAAAGGAGGACTGGGCAGCCTAAGAAAGACTGAGATATTAAGCTAAGGAAAGAGTACTATAGGTCATAATTCATCAAAAATAAGAGGGACATGAAATTACCATTATTCTACCAATATTAGAATATTAGACTGCTATCAAACAAAACATTAATGAAAAGAGTCTGCGTAGGTTATATTAATAACCCAATGAGATTTAACAGACACTTTTCAATGCCTTTTGTAAGAAACACTTTCTTGCTCTTGAATAGGAGCTACCCATTATGGCCCTTGATTCTATTTCACCTGTTTCCAATGAGAAAAATCACAACTTTTTCTGTAGCGAGTTCTCATGGGAATGCTTGCTTATACTCTGCTACCTCTGCAAGAAAAGCAAGAAAGTCCCTACTGCAGAATGTCCTGACACCAGTTTTGGCGACATGCTTTTTCAGACCTGTGAAAAACAGATAGAAATAAAATCACAACCTCAATGGAGAGCAATGTAAGTTTGAGAGAAACTTGAATACGGCCAGCTGTTATAGCTTATATATAATGGGAGATTACTGGTTACATAATAGAAAAACAGAAAATAAAAAAGAGTAATGCACACCAGGGCCAGCCTTCATCCCACCCAGATGATTTTGCCTTCTGCTGACTGTAGGTCCCCTTGTGGCTGTGTGCCCTGTAGAATTTGGGACTCAGAGTGGGCTACGCATTCTGGGGAGGGAGATGCCAACATGTCACCTAATTATGGTAAGTCTTTCTCGACATAGTCTTTTTTAGTATCTTTAAAAACTGCTTTGTAGAAGCAGGGACTGAGATGCTAAGATATCTAAAACTGATAGGACGTTACCATCTAACACGTATGTAAAAGCAGAGAGATTTTTCTTCAGTCTGGTAGGTGACTTAAGGTAATAATAGCCTTGTGGAAAATGGAGGGCCAACTCATTCTGAGAAGTTTAGGGAAGTCATTTTCAAATGAATAGAAAATGGAGCATAATTTTCTAACCTACAATATCAGTTGAGTCCTGTTCAAGAAGCACCAATTATATATCAGATATTATATTGGGTGCTGAATACAAAGATTAATAATATATAGTTGGTCTTGCCTTACAGAAGGGTTCTCAACCTCAACACTATTGACATTTTGGGCTGGATATTTCTTTCTAGTGGGAGGCTGTCCTGTGTGTTGTTAAATGTTTAGCAGCATCACAGGCCTTTACTCACTAAATGCCAGTAGAACCCCTCCACCAATAGTGACAAGCAAAAGTGTCCCCAGGCATTTCCAAGTGTGCCCTGGGGGGCAGAATCACTTCCAGCTTAAAACTATTGCCTTAAAGAAATTTAAATCTAGCGGGAGACACTGAGAAATTAATAGATAATTTAAATAATGCAAAGATGATAAATAGGGAATGAAAACGTGCTTTCAGAAAACAAAGAAGAGGGATACTTAGCTGAGTTTTAGATCCAGAATGGGGTGCAGATAGGGTTATTGGTTGAGTCTGAATTGATTTTTAACTGTAAGTGGATTTAGCTCCCTCACAAGTGAGAGTCAGTATATGCAGCAAGAACTGCATGAAATCTGAAATTAGACTGTCTGGGTTCAAACCCCAGCTCCACCATTACTAGCAGGGTGAGTTTGGATAATTTACTTTTCTCCCTAATATTCCCTCAGGGGAAAATCAGAGTACTTCCTTCAAAAATTGTTGTACAAATAGAATTAGGGAACCATGTGACATGCTTAGCTTGACGCCTGCATGTAATAAGCATTCAAGAGATATTGGATAGGGACTTCCCTGGTGATCCAGTGGGTAAGACTCCGTGCTCCCAATGCAGGAGGCCCAGGTTCAATCCCTGGTTGGGGAACTAGATCCCACACGCATGCTGCAACTAAGAGTTCGCATGCCGCAACTGAAAATCCTGCATGCCACAACTAAGACCCGGCGCAGCCAAAATAAATAAGTAAATATTTAAAAAAAGAGAGATGGGATATCAGTACTGTTGTTGTCATTGTTGTTAATAGCCTTGCAGAAATTCCCTAAATAGGTTTATTCTAAAAGGATATCAAGTCCCCAGCTCAGAGTTACATAGTTCTATTTGGGAGTGTGCCTGGGTGTGCTCAGGTTTTCAGCTGCCTGAGTTTTCCAACAGGGAAGTCATTTAGAAAGGAGCATTTGCCACAGACTCCATCTGAGAATCTTGGCTACAGGAAAGAATCCTGTGAGAGTCACAGGAGAGGTTTCAGATGTACATTAAAAAAATATACACTGTTTTGTTTTTTTACACACTCCTAAAATCGATTCCAGAAGCAAGGAATCTGAAAGTTACTAAAGAAGGCCTGAAAGTTAAACTGAAACGAGAAATTCAGAGACTAAGTACGTTTGCTAGATGAGACTCAACCATATGAGATCTTCAGGACCTTCTAATCACTGAGCCAGACAAAATCTACCTTGTACTCCCCCCAAACAAGCCTTCTGAGTATTTCTGGTTTTATGGCTTTTAGCTGAAACATGGCCAAATACTGTTTAAAAGACCAAAGGAGACTTATTTCCCTTTTGTGACTCAGATCTATGAATTACATTGTTTTTATACTATGCAAAATATCTGGGAAAACTAGGTATTTTATGTCACTGAGTAACATGAAAAATCTATAATCATAAACAAGTGACATTGTATCCTACACGTATAAGGTCTAGATATACATACCAGCACGCCCTTTGCGACTAGTGGGTTTTCCCAACAAGCAGTTTTATACCCAGGAGCTACTCCATTTCATTGTCTATTTATAGTTTGTAGATAGACTACTGTTTTGCTGCTGTCTGTAGTAGTAAAGTAGATGGATTATTTCTAGTAAATGGCAAGGCTTTATTAAATATGATTGATCTATTATGGAAATGATCTTTATCAGTTTGCATATGATTCTCATTGCTAACATCTGGCAGTCAATGACTCTGAAAGATTGAACGTTCTTGTAGTGGGTTGCTCCTATTTATCTCATGGTCTAATTAAGCTTTTGAAAGAGGTATGTTATTTTAATGACAGGAGGCAGACACATTAATTAAATATTTTGGTTATTAACAATATCATTCTGTGGTGTGACAAACAGAATTGTCCAAAAATAACCCTGGAGGATCACAAGGGGCTGCATCCAAACTCAGCTTCTATGGTTACTTTCCTAAGGGAATGATGACTTCCTATCTACAGCTGGAGGGGCTGCAACTTCTTATTAGCTCAAGGTCCCGAGATGCTGGATTTCCTAGACCACTCTTATACATAGCTGACAAAGCCAGACTCCCTAGCTTTAGGCCTGTGCGGTTCCATACAGTAGCCACCAGCCACATATGGCTGTAAAGCACTTGAAATGAGGCAAGTCTGAATTGAGATTGCTGAAAGCATAAAATACACACTGTATTTCAAAGTCTTTGCATGAAAAAAATGTAAAATATCTCAATAATAATTTATTTTCCACTAGCTACTCACTGAAATGATAACATTTTGAATATATCAAGTTAATAAAAGACATTAAAATTAATCTTATCCATTTTTTAAAATGTGGCTACTTGACAATTTAAATTATCTATGTAGCATGCATTAAATTTTATTGGACAAGAATTACCATATGACCCAGCAATCCCACTACTGGGCATATACCCAGAGAAAACCGTAATTCAAAAAGACACATGCACCCCAGTGTTTATTGCAGCACTATTTACAATAGCCAGGTCATGGAAGCAACCTAAATGCCCACTGACAGACGAATGGATAAAGAAGATGTGGTACATATATACAATGGAATATTACTCAGCCATAAAAAGGAACGAAATTGTGTCATTTGTAGAGACGTGGATGAATCTAGAGACTGTCATACAGAGTGAAGTAAGTCATAAAGAGAAAAATAAATATCGCATATTAACACTTATACGTGGAACCTAGAAAAATGGTACAGATGAACCAGCTTGCAGGGCAGAAACTGAGACACAGATGTAGAGAACCAATGTATGGACACCAAGTGGGGAGAGCGGCGGGGTGGTGGTGGTGGTGGTGTGATGAATTGGGCGATTGGGATTGACATGTATACACTGATGTGTATAAAATTGATGACTAATAAGAACCTGCTGTATAAAAAAACAAATAAAAGAAAATTAAAAAAAAATTCTATTGGACAGTGGTGCTCGAAGCAATCTCTTTATTTTTCTTTTCCCACCGATAGTATTGCTCTTACCTTGTCCTAGAAGAAGGACCCAGAGTGCATGTCCAGCAGAGGGCCTTAGTGTTGCCATGACTGAGTGGGATTCATGCCTTCTCTTCTTCTTTTTCTTTTTTTTTAACATCTTTATTGGAGTATAATTGCTTCACAATGGTGTGTTAGTTTCTGCTGTATAACAAAGTGAATCAGCTGTACATATACATACATCCCCATATCTCCTCCCTCTTGAGCCTCCCACCCACCCTCCCTATCCCACCCCTCTAGGTGGTCACAAAGCACCAAGCTGATCTCCCTGTGCTATGTGGCTGCTTCCCACTAGCTAGCTACTTTTCATTTGGTAGTGTATATATGTCCATGCCACTCTCTCCCTTTATCCCAGCTTACCCTTCCCCCTCCCTGTGTCCTCAAGTGCATTCTGTACGTCAGCATCTTTATTCCTGCCCTGCCCCTAGGTTCTTCAGAACCTTTTTTTTTTCTTTTTTTTCTTTTAGATTCCATATATATTTGTTAGCGTATGGTATTTGTTTTTCTTTCTGACTTACTTCATTCTGTATGACAGTCTCTAGGTCCATCCACCTCACTACAAATAACTCAGTTTTGTTTCTTTTTATGTATGCCTTCTCTTCTTGTGTTGAGCTTTGTGGATCAACTTGATTCTTTCAAGGTTTCCTCTCCTCTCCTTCCCCCATGTTTTTTCATCTTTTTTTTTTTTTTTTTAAAAAAAGAGAGTAGATAAAGTAGCCTTTATTCTAGGGTCTATTGCTGAGACATGTCCCATCTGGGATCTTACTGAATGCTTTGGATATTTACAAAAACTTCTTCTGGGACTTCCCTGGTGGTCCAGTGGTTAAGACTCCACACTTCCACTGCAGGGGGCACAGGTTGATCCCTGGTTGGGGAACTAAGATTGCACATGCCCTGCAGTGTGGCCAAAAATAAATGAATGAATAAAAGCTTCTTCACACTGACTGGTTGGAATTAGAATGTCTCCTAGGCCTACATGAGCCTTAGATTGTTCAGATGGATCTTGATAGCTTTTTGCCTGTCCTTGTCGAGTCTATCCACGTGCAGCTTATTGTTAGCAGCTGACTCAAGAGATCCCTATGCAGATTTCTGTGTCTCTTTTTCTGCATATCTTCCTTCTTAATGGTAGTTTGTCCCACAAATTGCAGACACTTGTCTCCTCACACTCTGTTTTCTAGTTCCTTAAGTCAGCAAGACATCCATTCTCTGTTTAGTTAAACCCTTCCTGTGTTGTAGTCTTGAAAATAATTCCATCTGGAAAGCCTTGGCAGTAGGAGGTCCTACCTCACTTGTTTTGCTTTTCTTTGGGATCACAGTCATCTGCTGCCTTTATTCCAATGTCTTAAAACAGCCGTTTCATATCATTTGTCCAGTTTTCTAGTTGATTATGGTGGTAGGGCAAGTTCCTTACCTAATCCGTTATGGTAGAATTAGAAATTCAATTAAGAATTTTAATTTACAAAACCACGAGATATCACCTCACATCTGTTAAGGTGCCTGTCATTGAAAAGAACACAAATAAATGCTGGAGAGAATGTGGAGAAAAGGGAACCCTCGTACGCTGTTGGTGGGAATGTAAATTGGTGCAGCCACTGTGGAAAACAGTATGGAGGTTTCTCCAAAACCTAAAACTAGAACTACCATATGATCCAGCAATTCCACTCCTGGGTGTATATCCAAAAAAGCCCCAAAACACTAATTTGAAAAGATACTTGTACCCCGAAGTTCATAGCAGCATTATTTACAATTGCCAAGATATGGAAGCAACGTTAAGTGTCCATCAGCAGATGAATGGATCAAGAAGATGTGGTATATATACAATGAAATACTACTTAGCCATCTAAAGGAATTAAATTTTGCCATTTGCAGCAAGATGGATGGACTTGGAGAGCATTATGCTAAGTGAAATTGTCAAAGAAAGACAAATACTCTTTGATATCACTTATATATGGGATCTAAAAAATACAACAAACTAGTGAATATAACAACAAAGAAGCAGAATCACAGAGAACAAACTAGTGCTTACCAGTGTGTAGAGGTAGGGTAGTGGGAGGTACAAATTATTGGGTGTAAGATAGGCTACAAGGATGTATTATACAGCACAAGGAATACAGCCAATATTTTGTAATAACTGTAAATGGAGAGTAACCTTTAAAAATTGTAAAAATATTTTTTAATTTTCAAAATAAGAATTTTAATTTCATATTTCCTTGTTAATTGTTAGTTATCTATTCTTTTATTTTTCTTTAGTAGTTACCATACATCCTATGACATGCATCCTTGACTTATAAAGTGTTGTGTAAATGTATAGTTTTATTACTTCTTGGGCAATGCAAGAAATTTAGAACATTTTATTTACATTTAGCCTCCCTTAAACTTTTGTGCTGTTTTTTTCTCTGTTTTTTTATCCTCTCTCTCTCTCTACGTATATATGTATATAAGAGAGATGACCTCAAGACATAATTTTTGTTTAAAACAATCAATTTTTATCAGTTTTACCTATATACTTATCCTTTCCATTAGTCCTCATTCTTTATTTTCCTTTTGTCATTTCCATGCTTCTACCTATGATTATTATTCTTCTGTCTGAAAACCCAATGTTGGTATCTTTTTAGTATAAGTCTACTGGAGTGTAAGTCTTTCAGCTTTTATTTATTTGAATATATGTTTATTTCACCTTCATTTTTGAGTAAATATTTGGCTGGATATAGAACTCTAGTTTGGCAGTTCTTTTTTTTTTTTTGTGGTACGCGGGCCTCTCACTGCTGTGGCCTCTCCCGTTGCGGAGCACAGGCTCCGGACCCGCAGGCTCAGCAGCCATGGCTCACGGGCCCAGCCGCTCTGCGGCACACGGGATCCTCCCGGACCGGGGCACGAACCCGTGTCCCCTGCATCGGCAGGCGGACTCTCAACCACTGCGCCACCAGGGAAGCCCATGGCAGTTCTTTTCTTTCAACATTTTGAAGTATATTTTGGCTTCTACTTTTTTTGTTGAGAAGTCAGCTTTCAATCTTATTGTTGATCCTTTGGGGGTTATGTGTCCTGTTCTCTCTTGCTGTTTTTAAGATTGCATATGTATCTTTTATTTTCTACCATTTTGCTATGATACAATATGTCTAGATGTGCCTTTCATTTATTCTGCTTGGGAATTACAGGGCATCTTATATCTGTGGCTTAGTATTTTTTCATTAGTTTTAGAAAGTTATTGGTCATTAGCTGTTGAAATGGGACCTTTTGCTCCCTTTCTCACTCCTTTTGTGCTGAAACTTCAAGGTAAGTTAGCCAAGATTTTACCAAACCACAAATGTTTCTTAAGCAGTGTTCTATACTTTCCATATTTGTTTCCTTTTTCTTCTTTTTTTAAAATTTATTTTTGTCTGCATTGGGGTTTTGTCACTGCTCACAGACTTCTTCTAGTTGTGTGGAGTTGGGGCTAACTCTTCGTTGCGGTGAGCAGGCTTCTTTTTGCGGTAGCTTCTCTTGTTGTGGAGCATGGGCTCTAGGCATGCTGGCTTCAGTAGTTGTGGCTTGCAGGCTCTAGAGTGCAGGCTCAGTAGTTGTGGCACATGGGCTTAGTTGTTCCGTGGCATGTGGGATCTTCCCAGACCAGAGCTTGAACCCATGTCCCCTGCATTGGCAGGTGGATTTTTTTTTTTATATCTTAATTTGAGTATAATTGCTTTACAATGGTGTGTTAGTTTCTGCTTTATAACAAAGTGAATCAAGCATGTGAAGCCATCTGGTCCTGGGCTTGGAAATAGAATGGACAAAATGCAAGAAGAGGCTTTTGTTTGTTGGAAGATTTTTAATCACAGTTTCAATTTCAGTGCTTGTGATTGGTCTGTTCATATTTTCCATTTCTTCCTGAAGAGTTGTTCCACATGTAGACGTATTTCTGGTGTATCTGTGGGGAGGAAGGTGATCTCCGCGTCTTACTCTTCTGCCATCTTCCTGGAAGCCTGGCAGGTGGATTCTTAACCACTGTGCTACAAGGGAAGTCCTCTTCCTTTTTTTTCTTTAGTCTGGTGTTTTCTTCTGACCTTTACTGCCTTCCATTGTGAATTACAATTGTAAAGATAATTTGAGGTTTGGAATGATGATCCCTTCCTCCTGAGGGAATTTACTTTTGTTTCTGTTGCACAGTTAGGGTAGGGTGGACCACTTTTATCTAAATAGAGATTGAGCTGATTTGAAGCTGGGATTTAGTCTTTGTGAATACTCACTTCAGACATAGGTTGTAGTCTTTTGTTTTTCTCAAATGAAGACCTTCAGTGTTTTAAACTGTTCCTTCTCCTTGGTACACCCTGGACATCATTTTTGTCACCCAAACTCTGTAAAACTGCTGACTGCCCTGCTAAGCTTCTCAAGCTTTCAGCTGAAGCTTCCAAGCTGACTAATGCCTTCAGGTGAAGAGAGGTTCCCAACATTTGCTTCACCTCTCCGAGCTTCCCTTATTTTTGGAATTGCATTCCCTTAGATGTTTACTTTGGTAGCTCTCCAGTGTCTTCAGATAGATGATTTTCATGCTTCTTCCTGCTCTTCAGGTTATTCTCAGTGGTGTATCAGTCCTGAATAACTAGTTCATCATTTGCTGGAAAAGGTGATTCCTCATGGTTTGGAATTAGAAGGGTAAGGTATAGAGCATGTCTTTCTTACCAACTACAAAGTATGCTGCACGAGGGTGTCTCCTGCATTTCAGCTCTGCTGTATTGTTAACAATTGTTTGGATTGGCTGTACTTTCTCCTGCCTCAGAGCCATTGCATTTGCTGTTTCCTCTACCTAGAATATTCTGTTGCCTCTCTTCATTTAACTCACTCACGCCCATTTTGCAGGTGTTAAGCTATATTTCACAGAGTAGCCTTCCTTAACCTCCCAGGCAAGGTTAGATTTCCCTGCATTTTTCTTACAGTAATTTGCACACTCAGAATTATTAAATTAATTATAAGTTAATGTCTGTCTTACCCAGACAGAAATTAGGTCTTCTTCCTTAGACTGTGCTAGCACAATGCCTGTCACGTAGTCGATGCTCTCAAAATAAATCTACGCTGGCATGCTTTAAGGTAGGTTAATATTTCCCAAAATGTGTTCCAGGAAAAAGTGTTCCAAGGTCAAATAACTTTTGGCAACATGTCATAGTATATCTGCCTTTAAGAAAATCACAATAGGCACTGATGTATTAAAAAATCTTAGAAATTTCATGGGTAATAAAGCTGTTCAACTTTGCTTATTCCTGAGTTTAACACTTAAAAATAACCTGAATATTTACTCTGCAGAATGCTCTTCAAAAATAATCTGGTTAGATACTTTCTAGAAATGAAAAAGAGAGTTTTTAGGTTTTAGGGAAAAAAAACTTCATCCAGAATGAGTCAATGTATTATAAATTCTGGATGAGTGATTTCAAAATCAAAGAGGCTCAAAGGGCAGCTTCATTATAGCAATATTTACAGGACTGGAGTTGGGCTGGCATGGACAAAAGATTTCTTGCTTCCAGTTTACTACAGTCTATCTACATAACTCCACAAGTGGCATGAAAAAGGAAGGTTTCAAACACTGATCTCAAGAGATTGTCATCATGAGCTAAAAAATATATATTGAACTGACTGTTTCAGTCCCACATGATTCTTTGGCAGTCAGGCAGCCCCAGCTAATATGTGGCATTTCCCAGATTTGTGTGAACAATTAACTAGTTCTTGCATCAAAGATTAATGACATGAGAAGTAAAATCAGATGCAAATGGCATTTCAGCTGGCAAATAAAACAATATTTTTTTCAGAGAATTCCCAGTAGCTAATTATAAATTGAAAATTTTTTCTTTCATCATTAAGCAAGTAATAACTAATTTACATTTATTCCTACTGGCTTTCCCTCTTCTCTTGCTCTTCTCCTGTCTCCTTCCTTTATTTAATACATTTGGAAATTATCACTAGAAGTATACCATAATACTCCACATCTGTATAACTGCTCCATTTGGTATATACCAAATATACCATTATACTCCATATCTGTATAACTGCTCCTTCCCCCAATGCTTGCGGGCTATTGACTTGACCAGACTTTATTTCTATCAAGTATTGTTACACAGAGTTTGAGATTCAGGGATCCACACTGGATGGATCCCATTATCACCTGTGGATGAATCTCAGATCTACATGTCTTTATTCGTGACAAATGGACTTCAATCTCAACTATTTTTTGGACATGTTCTAATGATTATTCTAATAGCATCTCAAATTCATTATGTTCAAACCTTAACTGAACATACATAATACTTCTGGCTTGGTACTTAGTATATGATTGGCTCTCACAAAATTCCGTTTCTCTTTCTTGCATCAAACGTGCTTATTCTCATGATTCTCTCCATTTTTTTTTTGTTTGTTTGTTTGTGAATGAGACTATATTGTGAATCAACTACACTTAACAATCCAGCATCTTTCCTCTAGTTTTTATTTTTCTCCCATTTTTTTCCTTCAACAACTATTCAACTAACTCCTATGTTTTTAAGAAACTATGTTGGGATATAATAATTAGAAGGACACAGTTAAGCTCATCATAAATTTTCAATCTGGTAGAAAGTCAGGTAGAGAAACGAGTAATAAAGTGACAAATACAGAGGTGAGTGTAGGGTAGGAGGAGCACAGACAAGGACACTAACCCAGCTAGGGGGAGTCACAGAAGATTCTCCAGAGGAGAGGGCAAGCATGCTGGGTTATGAAACACAAATAAAAATTATCCCAGAGAAAAGCAAGGGAGGTGAATGGTGACAGGAAGAATTTTTCAGGAATTGGAAGTAAATGTTATGTGAACATGCATAAAACTAAAACTCTGCTTTAGGAAGGGCAGAGGTTGGGGATATAAACAAGGGGGTTCATAGGTCAAGATGGTCCTTGTGTACCAAGTTAAAGGGTACATCTTGAGGGTAGAGTACCAATGATAGTTGGCGTTGGGCAGGGCTGGGTGACTGGTTCTGGCCAATGGACTGTAAAGGAGGGTGACAGTGAAAAGCCATTGACTGTGTTGCTTTCCAGTCTTTGTTTCCCTGTCATATCAAGTGAAGAAATGGGCTCTTTCAGATGGTGCAGTTAGGAAAGTGGAGACCCCACTAGCCTGTGTTGTTGAATCACTGTAAAAATATCAGTTACCCTGGAGGGTTGTTCTGACTTGGAGCAGAGATTTCTCAACCCTGCTGAGATTTTGGGATCATTTCTTACCCCGGAAGAATATCGGCTGTCTTGGTGGATATTCATTCATAGAACATCTGTCCTTCTATGCAATCTAAAGTTGCTACTCCCTTCTCAACCATCATCACATAATATATAGCAATTATCACCACATGAAACTATCTTTCATTTGCTTATTGCATATATTTCTTTTCCAGAATATGAACTGTGCAAAGCAATGACCTGTTTCTCTCATTCACCAGTTAATGCCTAGTACATAACACGAAAAATACTATTATTTTAAACTGAGGATGATGGTTTTGTAGAAAAAGTGAGCAAAGGGCACGAGACTCATTCAATCATTTTGTGAACTGCTCAGAGAAAGAGAGATTTGCTTTTGTTTCTTACGTATTATGCACGTTAAAGGAGAGAGTGGGAAGTATTTTACAGATGATTTCAGTCAGAAAGAGGCCTGAGCACCTGTTGGGGCGTGAAGATAACAATAAGAGAGCTCAGAATTCAATTAACTTGAATCATTGCTGTTGTCATTACTGATTTCACACCTTGTGACGGTAATAACTTATGGTGGCTGATTTGGGGACTTCTGGTATTTTATGGTTTGTGTGTGTGTGTCTTACAGATAGCCCTTTTTTTGTTTGTTTTACACAAGTACATTTTGATTCCTGATCTCTGTTACTGCAAGAACTTCTGGCCCTATCACTCCTATTGATTTTCCTAAATTAAGATATAAAGTTACCATGACAGATAGCAATGCCTGATATCTGGAGACTAGATGATGCTAAATAAAAAAATGTCCTAGTTTCTGACTTGTGAACCATGAATTCTGGAGCAAAATATGAGGTCACTATGCAAAGCAAATTACTGGCATGCCGATGACCACTAAGACAATACGATGAATGGATAGACGTTGAAACAATAAGTCTATAAGAAATGTTAAGATTTAGCTATTAAAGTCTAACAAACTTAGAGTTCTCTTACAGGTATATTTGCAGGGTTTACAAAGTATTTTGCTAGATTTCCCTGCTGAACTTGAATTCTTGCTGGTGGTAAATTACTGAGTCATATAGAATTGGGTTTGAGGTTTGTCTCTTTCATTTATCTGGATAACCTTGGTCAAGTTTCTGATCTTTATCATGGTCCATAGTTGTAAAATAAAGACTAACAAATTGTTACACTAGGCTGTGGTAATAATTAAATAATCTGGAGTAGTAAAGGGCTTACCAAAGACCTGGACCAACTGATATTAGCAATTGCTTTGGGGATATTATATTTGAAATATTATCCAATTTATTTTTCTTCTCAATAATCTAGTGGGATTCTTCCATGGGACGGTAAATGGGAGGGTCAGTGTTACATGATTTGTTCTCTTTCTGTCTCTTTCTGGCAGAAAGGGGAAATAGAGAACTTTTCTGGTGCTGGAAGGAGGAGTGTAGTCTATTAGATTATGGTGCACATATATTCACATGCCTTTTCCTCACCACCATGGATGGAGTTTACATCACCACCTCATTCATGTTGGATTTGGTCATGTGACTTGATTTGGCCTCACAGTAGGTGGAAAGTACTTTGACCGATGCAAAGGCCAACCGATATGGCATAAGCACAAGCTTGAGCTGTGTTCCTGTGGTTGGGCTTGATCTCTTGCAACCTCTGGTCATGAGAATAATGTGACCTGAGTAGTCTACTGGGCCAGTGAGGATGAGAAACAGGAGATGGTGATTTGGATCTAATCTTCAGCTTGGAACTAAGCCAGCCAAGCCTACCTAGGTTCAGCAGTCCCCAACTCTTAGCCCACAGATGCATGAATGAAAACATATGGTGGTTGTTTTTAAGCCACTTAGTTATTGAAATGACTTGTTCACAGCATTACTGTGACAATAGATGACTGATAAAAAGAGCCAAAGAGAAGCCATAAGAAGAGCAAGGTCTTGACCATTCTTTTCTCTGGGAGAGAAACCCTGGGAATGGGGAGAGGCAGGTAAAAAATGCCAGGTATATTTGTGTGAATCCCCAAATTTTCAGACTAATGCTTCACCTTCTCATGTGTATCCTAGGAAGTTTGCAAGCCTCTCAGAAATTTTCTTTCTAGTACAGTGTAGCATCCAACATGGTGCAGGAGCAACAAAGTAGCATCAGTGGAAGGAGGTGCAAGTTAGATGGTTCTAAGATTGCTATTTAAGCCATCCTGAGATTGAATGTGACATGTAGGGTATCCAGAATTTCCATATGTTCCAGGATAGAACTGGTGGACATGAAGATGCCTAGGGCAAGAATTAAGAATTTCAGAATGACAGAAATCATAGATTTCAGCCTTCAGTACAATGGCTCCCCAAGCCAGAAGGGGTTACCCACGTATCGGTAGATGGTTACTGTGGACACCTGGAATCCAGACAGGAATGGGGACGCCTTCACATAGGCCAGTGAGAATTGGGAGAACAGCACAAGAAGCAGCAGCTCCCTACCCCGCTGCCCTGTGTATTCTTATGCTCAACTATATCCCCACACATAACCTTAGGAAACTGAAGAAAACTGTGAATCTTTTTGAAAGACGTTAAGAAGCTGACAGAAGATATTCCTATTAAACTGGAAGAAACTATGTTCTCTAGTGCCATCATCAAGATCTGAGCTCTAGAGCAAGATAAGGTCAAATTATAGTAAATAAACACTTTCTTTTTTTCACACCTAAATGATAGTATATATTTTGGCTTCAGCATTATATTGTTAATTATCATCATCATCATCATCATTATTTCTTCTGGAAAGATCATCTGGTCTAATTCTTCCAATAATGCTTGAATCCTCTTAAACACCATCAGAGACAGAGCATTTACTATCTCATTCCATTTCTGAATAGCTACAAATATTAGAATGGTTGTCCTTATATAGAGCTAAAATTGATCTTCCTGTAGCTCATAGTCATAGTCTTGTTTCTCTCCCATGAAGTCATGTAGAAACTTCTATTCCCTCATCCACATGACAGTTGGACTTACCCCATAGCTAGTAAAGGGAAAAAAAGAACTATTAAGTTTTTAATGTATCCCTAGATTTAACCATGCTTCTCATATTTAATTATAGTTCACACATTTTCAAATGAAAGCATCAAAATTGAGAACTGCCACATATTGGAACAGGAGGTTAAAAAATTGTGTACCAAATAAAGGATTGGGGGACATTAGCTTGGCAGAAGTTTCTGTAAAAAAAAAAAAAGACCTGGGGATTTAATTGGTTAAAAGATTAGCATGATATTGAAAGAGCAATCATGCTGCTTTAATGGAAGGGCAGTATCCCACATGATAAATAGTAATTGTTTCAGTGTTTTCTGTGTTGGTAGTGTCATACATAAATCATCTCAATATCCAGTCTTCCTCCTCAACTCTTTCCTTTCCTTCAACCTCTACATCCAATCAAATACCAAGTTGTATTATGTCTACTTCCTTAAGAACACTTGAATCAGTTCCTTCTCTCCACCCCTACTGCTGCTACCTGAGTTTGCACTACCAGTATCTATGTGTAGTCCTGTAATAGTCTTCCTGCTGCTCTCTTTCTTCTCAATTGCTTTCCACATTGAAACAATGATCTTTCTCAAATGCCAATACGATATCATCTCTTTCATGTTTATTCCAAGACACGTTGAATCTACTCTTACTACAACTAATCCTAATTTCTTCACACCTCTCATGCTGTGAGTTTGTTGCTGTGCTTAATGTAATTTTAGTGACTAAGGTATGTATTTTTTATACATGACTTTTTAAACACAAGCCCAATATTCCACTGGGCTCAATCAAAAAGAGTGGTATTCTTCAGTGCTGGGGGAATATCTGGCTGAGCTGGACTTACTAAATTACAAATTAAACGGCGGTCTCAAGTAGGGGCTCGGATGGATTTTTAAGGGCAATTTTGACGACTTGACTTTTGCTGAACCCCATAGTAAAAATTGATTTCATTGTCACTTGTGAGATAGTGAGATAGTAATGCCATTGTTGTTCTTTATCATTTTTGTTTTGATTATTTTTCGTGAGATAGAAAAATTATAAGCACAATTCTCAGGGAGGGAATTATCTTAATCTGAAAAAATACTTTGAGAGGTGTTTGGGCTTGAAGGTGAGATCTTTGGGAACCAGTCTGAAGCTGGCAATAAGGATGAAGAAGAGGTGGAATCTATTTTACATAACACAATAAAACATTTTTAAATTAAAGTTGCTCTTTAAAATTTAAAGGACTGCTGAGGACCAAAGATTTCAGAGCTATTTTTAAAATTTATTCATTATTCATTTTACAAGGGAATGAACTGAGGGTTAGAGAAGTTAAGCCATGGTGGTTAATCATGCAGGTTTTGCAATTAAGATCAGTTCAGGAACCCAAACTTTCTAGCGGTAGGACTTGAGGAAGTTATTTAACTTTTTAAACTTTCAGTTTCATATGTATAAAGTGGAAGTTATAACAGCATCCAAATCATAGGGTTCTTATGGGAGATTAAATGAGATAATCCATGTAAAGCAGTTAGCATGTTACTTGGCACTTACTAAGCATGTTCTAAAAATCTTTATTTTCTCCTTTTTCCCTTTTTCCTTTTCTTATTTTACGTTTGCCCAGGTCCCCAGAGCTAGTGAATGGTTTTACATTCCTAACTAGTTCATTCTGATCCAAACTTCAGTGCAATTGTATTATGCACCTCTGCTGATTATTTGTGCTACCACTCACACATAACAAGATGTGGACTTTAAAACATCTTATCAGCTAGTTCTATAATCTCTTTATTGGGGTATGGAATTATTATTACTTTATTTTATTTTTTCTGCTCAGACTGCTACCTCAACTTTTTTTAGCAAGAGCATATAGTTTTTCTTTGAGCATCTGCTCTTTTTTCACCACCCATTACACTGGGTTTGGTGGGGCTGCCAATTTCAGCATCTTGGCCCCATGGTCAGGCCCCATGGCCACACATGTGAGCATAAGATCTATTATAGGATTGTATCGTTTCAGATGCAGTGATAATTCTGATTGTTGGACATGTGTCTTAAGTTGAGGTATTGTAATAAATAGTCTGACACCATATTTTGGTGTTTGACTGCTGAGAAGCTTTTCAGCCTACGCCTTCCTCATCCCTTCTGCCTCACGTCTGGGCAAGATGATAAGCAAGGCCAGGGCTTCTCCTTTGGTGCTGATGGGAGATTCAAACCAGGCAAGCACCTGCCCAAGCATGGGAACCCTCAGTCTAGCCCCACTAATTAATCACAATAAAAGCCTCAAGCCAGTCTCCTTTCTTTGTTCTCTCAGGCCATTTTCTGACCAGTGTGGAAAGTCTGCCCCACTCTCTCCAGAAAGCCTCATTATGTAAGTAATAAGCCTTTTTCATACCCTCATGTTGTGTGTGTGTGTGTGTGTGTGTGTGTGTGTGTGTGTGTGTGTGTGTGTGTTTCCTCAGTCATGACACCTGATTTAAACTTTGGGTAAGGAACCATACTGCCTCTGAAGAATGACAATAACAGATTAAGTGGGTCTCTTGGTCCTCTTAAATTGTGAGGTCTAATGAAATGACCTCTAGCTGCCAGTTGCCAAGTCTCCTACAACATGGACAGGTAGGAGAGAATAGAGCCAGCATCCAGAGAAAAGCAA
Organism: Neophocaena asiaeorientalis asiaeorientalis; assembly: GCF_003031525.2. Taxonomy (NCBI): domain Eukaryota; kingdom Metazoa; phylum Chordata; class Mammalia; order Artiodactyla; family Phocoenidae; genus Neophocaena; species Neophocaena asiaeorientalis. The sequence goes on from NW_020171819.1 coordinate 87,154, forward strand.
GAGACTCAGTGAGAAAGTCTAAATGGCACTTAAGTCCTAGAATCCACCCCCAACTTCCCAGTTACATGAGCTAATAAATCTCCTTTTGTGGCTTAAGCTTATTTGTTGCTTTCAGTAACTTCCCACATAAAGACTCCTGTCTTAAAGATATCTTAATGGGCTCTAGGCATAAAAGATAAGACCCCAAGCCCCTGAGAATTAAAGAAAGTTTTAGAAAAGGAGGCTGAGATGCTCTCTGTGGGATGAGAAAATATATATATTTTTGTTCTGTGGCTCTTTAGTATGAAGAGAGATGACAGGAGTATGCTACATCAGGGAAGTGCCAAGAGAGGACCCTTGGTGACAGGGTGGTTGAAGGGTCCTCGGGGAAAGGAATATCTAGTAAAAATCTTAAAATTGCTGTGTGATTCCTCCTCATGTTCCCTGATCTTCAGGAAGGTGTTCAATTCTTATTAATGCTTTGATGTAGCTTTTGTGGAAATGGATGGAATGGCTGTTGAATTTCATATTTGATTTGCTGAGGAGTGAAAGAGATTCCACCTGTGAGAAGGCAGAGGATGCATGATTTCGTGCACAGAAAACCTTAGGAGGGATTTGGGCTTGTACAGGCTATAGAATCAGGGGAGGGGATTTGGGGACAACTTTACTTGGAGCTCAAAGGGTAGAGGATTTCATGTTAAATATAGTTTATAGTGAATAAGAATGGGTCTAGCATTCTTTTTTTCCCCAAAATCTTGTGGGTATCATTTAGTAATTTTATTTCCTCTGTGCACTAAGTAGTAATGTGATAGCTTGCAAAAGTTCATTTTCTTTATGTGCCCAATTGATATCCATGTCATAACCTAGGTACTGGGGAGAGCTCACTCATTATATGCTCAAAGATAGATTTAAATAAAGCAGTACAGGAAAAAAATCTATTACTGCAGATACTAAAAGAACAGTCCATAATTTTAGTTTTGGTTGTAATACTTTTATATTGATTTAAACTAAAGGCTCATTAACTTAGTTTTGCTATATTTTTGCTAAGTAGAATATCAGAGTATATTTATTAACCCAGCATCTTGTGGGAATTTTTCAAATCTTTGTATAAAGACTTTTTCAAAGTCTACTGTATAAATAGAGTAATCATATTATTTACATAGGTTTATAAATTAACATTTTTTTAAAGTACTTAATAAGCAATATAGAACTATTAGAATCCAAGAGCTAGACGGGGCCTTAAATATCATCATGTTCCCTGAATTTTTAGATGAGGAATTGAGGCTGGGGGAAACTGAGTGTCTTGCTCAAACCATACGTGTAGGACTGAAACCAGAATATGGATGTGTGGCTTTGGTCAAACCTTTTTTCCACCATGCCATTTTCCTGTCTATAAAAATGAAGGGGTTGGACTAGATAATTTTTATGGTTCTTTTCTCCTCTAAAATCCATTTTTAAAAAATCTAAGGATTTGGGTAATTTCTATATTTGTACCAAAACTTCTAAGTAACTGGCAACAAGTAACTACTTATCAGAACACATGGAACTGCAATGTGTCTTGTGGGGCAGACCAGCTCTCATCATGCTTCTACAATCCAGGAAACCACACAGCTTTTAGTTACTCTGCAGCCTGCCATGCAATAGAATACTTTCTCTGGTTGCTCACATTATCCCAGCACTTTGTGTAAGGTATACTACATTTCAGAAATAAACAGTTTCAACTAAGAAAGGAGATGTAAAACCATATGAACTCAGCTCAGTAATCAAGGAGCAAGGTTTTATTGAATTCCTGCTGTGTGTTTAGAATGGTGCCAGAGATGAAATTGGATTAAAAGGAAGTGTGAGACATGGACCCTATGTTCAATGGCATCATCCAGGGGAGGAGATAGAGCTGTCTCAGAAAAAATAACAGAAAAATGGTACGCTATGTTGTGTGGTTCTGACACCAAGTGAAACAAGATTTCCACGAAGAAAGAATATTTATAGCTCCCTAGTTCTTTACACTTCTCTTAGGCATTTTATTTTTTCCATCCTCTAGAAATAAAGTTTAGATAGTTAGGATGGGATATTCAGGGGTTTTAAAACAAAGATGAAGAATTTTGACCTGATGAGATATATAAAAGAAGTCATTAATGGGAATCCCCTGGTGGTCCAGTGGTTAGGACTCTGAGCTTCCACTGCAGGGGGCACAGGTTCAATCCCTGGTCGGGGAACTAAGATTGTGCATGCCACGTGGTGTGACCAAAAAAAAAAAAGAAGTCACTAATATGTGTTTGTATAGGTAAGTGAGGTGAGGAAACTGTGGTTTTAAGATTAGCGTCAGGCAATGGTATGCAAGCTGAATTGAGAGAAGCCTGAATGAAGGAATTGAGACCAATTTCAGTAATCTTAGATGATGTAATGTGGATGTGTTATGTGATGCGGGTTGTGCAACGGCTCCAAAAGGCAGTGGCTTAACATAATAAAGCTTTATTCCTCTTCATGTTGTGGTCAGTATGGGCGAGTAGGGGACTTAATGCTACAAAATCACTTACAAACCCATGTAATTTGTAAACTGTGGGTTTACCATCTTTAACTTGTGGTTTCAAGGTTACCTTAGAGTATACACAACTAGCACACTGGAGGGAGGGAGATGAAGAGAGAGAAGAGACGAACTATTTCTGCTGATTTCAGACAAACTATTCTGACTAATCTCATGGAGTCACCGAGAAGCAAGGAGACCTTGGAACGTAGTTTAGCAGTGGGACCTGGAAGAGGAAACTGGCTTGTGAGCAGCCTCGCCAGCTTCCTCCCTGTGGGTCTCTAGGAAATCAATTTTGATAAACAGAAATGTACTAACATTTCGTGAGTGGGACATGAACTGTGCAACACAGAAATATTTCCAGCACTTGCCTGATACTGATCATTTGAGGTACTTACTAAAAATGTTGATTTGGGATCCCTCACCCAGACCTTCTGAATCCAATTCTCCAAAAAAAGGGTCTTGGAATCTGTGTTTTTACTATGTTCCAGATGATTTTCATCACTAGGCAAGTTTTGAAAACCCTGCTTTACACAAATACAACTTTATGTGTAGGAGCTATTTTTATTCCCCATTTTACACATGAGGTTACTGAAGTTAATTAACTTGCTCAAGGTCACAGAACTGGGATGTGGCAGAAATGGGACCTTAACTTGGTCTTGCCAGACCCTATAGCCTAAGCACTGAAATTTTCTTCCATTCTGCTTCCCCTTGAGAATCCATATTAACTGGAACTAATTATTGAGGGAACCCATAGAACCATGGAACTCTAGGAGTTTATCTATCTATCTATCTATCTAATTATATATATGAGTTATATATATATTCTAATAAATGCTATAATATCAGATTTTGAATTTTCTATGTCTGAATAACAGGGTATATCCATAAACAAACAAAAATCATGACATTCCAGGCCCCAACATCTTGCCCCCTTAATAGCAAGAGAAGTCTAACACATATGTAACGCATGCTCATTGTTGCTGTTTTTTTATGGATCTCAGAAACTAAGAACAAATTGAGTTCGTTTAGTGCCACCTGGAAAGCAAGGTGTGGCAATTTGCAGGAAAAATGCCTCATCATCTTCCAGGGTGAGATAAGTAAGGCTTTGGTCAACTGACTGGCTGAAAAGTCAGTCAGGGATGATGCTGTGAAAAGCAGGATAAACACATAAACATCCTGGAGCAGGAAAATGTCACTTTGGTAATGACAAGTAATCCCTGAGAGTAGAAATGTGAGTGAACAATCTTCAATGATGAAAAACTCAAAGGTGAGGAGAATTTGCCACTCAGAAAAATAGAAAATTCTGTTTCTAGATTACTCTAAAGCAGAAGTTGTTGAACTCTAAAATAGGTTGTGGAAGTGTCAGCAAGAAGTAGTGATTGCTAGAGCTGCACGGGCAGCCCAAGAGCTGATCACTGTTCAGGTCAGATCTTCCTTGCTTTCCAGTGGAATGTCTAGGTACTCATAACGGATGGTGGGAGCCTTGAATGATCAAAGGTTGCTGGCTAGGAGGAGACATAACATGAGAAAGTTAGCTTTGGGTGCCAGAGTTGAATACACAATAAATGCATTGAGCAGCCCAAGCCAGCAGACAACGTAGCAGCAAAATGACCACGCCAATACACCAAGCACTGTGTGGGCGAATCCTATTAGGAAGTGTGGCATTACAAGACTTCACACCTGCCTGCTTGAAAAGATTTTTTTCCCTTTGGGAACTGTCACAGGTTGAATTGTTTCCCCCCAAATTTATATGTTGAAGTCCTACTGCCTATACCTCAGAATGTGATCATATTTGGAAATAGGGTCATTGCAGATATAATTAGTTAAGATGAGGTCATACTGGAATAGGGTTCACCCCATATCCAAAATGATTGGTGTCCTTATAAAAAGGAGAAATTTGGACAAGACTCACATGCAGAAAAAATGCATGTAAAGATGAAGGTTGAGATCAGGGTGATGCAGCAAAAGCCAAGGAACACCGAAGATTGCCAGCAAAGCACCAGAAGTGAAAAGAGAGGAATGGAACAGATTCTCCCTCACAGACTCCAGAAGGAACTAACCCTAATGACACCTTGATCTAGGACTTCTAGCCTCCAGAACTATGAGACAGTAAATTTCTGTTATTCTAAGGCACCCAGTTTTTGGTACTTTGTCACAGCAGTCCTAGCAAACTAAGGCAGGGACTATAAATGACAGTGAGAAAAACTGAAGCTAAAATACAAATAAAAGTCCCCCCTTGGGGGATTTTGGGAATTGTAGAATATAGTTGGCCGTGTGGTATAAATGAAAAATCAGACAGATCTGTGTTTGAAACTTGGCATTCTTGTGTTCTGGGTAGGAATCCTTGAGCAAGTTATTCAGCTTCTCTGAGCCTCAATGTCTACCTAAAAAAAATGAGGAAATGGTGTTTGGTTTCTGTAAGGATTAAATAAATAGCTCTATTTCAATTACTGTTTCAAAAATGTATTCCATTCACTGCTTGATATGTATTATTTCACAACAATCCAATGATCTATGGTGTTACTTTCATTTATGGCAAGGAGGTTAGGCTCATGAGTCATTCAGTTAATAAGAGCTCTTTTAAAACATAGGCCTGTCATCTAAGGCCAAGGTCACAAACACTACACCTCCCACCTCCCTGGGTTATCTGCCCAGTGAAGAAAATATAATATCTGTTGCATTTGATTTTTATTAGTTTTACATAATATATAAACACATATTATCTAAATATATATTATATCTATTTATTTTTTATATCTATTTAATTTTAATTTTACATTCCAACTTGGACTTGCTTGCTGGGCTGTTTCCTTGGTTTCTGAATGGGAACTTGAATCAGAAGTATGACTCCTTCATGATTCAGGGCTCTCCAGCAAAATGATTAAATAAGGATTAATATGGCGTCAAATAATAAAGGTATCAGAATTATACTTAATGTACAAATATTAAGCCAAATGAGAAAACGATCCATCAATTATCTTTTACAGAAAAAGACTTTTGCTCTATCCAAAATGCAACAAATTATGATATATCAGACATCCCTCTATGATTTAAAATTTGATATATGTTTATTTGTCATTTCACTATAATACCTGAGGACATAATATTTTTGAATTTTTACTTTGAATTAATTGCTACTCTAAAGAAAAAAATACAGCAAAAAATTAAATAAAACAACTTTTCTGCTTCATTTAAAGAGGTAATTTTATTATATATAACTCTCATGGAACTATGGTATTAATGATTTATCTGTAGATTATAATCTCTCTAAAAGATCATATACTTTAAGAGAGCTTATACTCATCATTTCTCAGTAGAACCTATAAAAGGAACTTGCACAAATTATGTGCATAATAAGGTTTTCTGCTGATAATGCAGATCACTCAGGCTAAGCATTTAATTTGCAAGTATCTTAAAAATATTGTATTTCTTTCACTGATCCTATAATTTTTATTTTGAATATGTAAATGTTTTACTCAAACTGGGAAAAAAACCCAGTAGTTTTATTCTTACACTGTGATTGTATAATAATACTAAACCCCCAAATATATCTATACTGACTAAAACTTATCCAGTGCAATGGGAGAGAGGAAATGAATGATTTCAAACTTTGTGAGAAGCTCTGAGAACTCAGTGAGGGTTGAACTGAATGGCTTAGTGGAATATGGGTGATCATCTACAGCTATGGAACATCTCTTCCAGTTCCAGGATATCAGGACCCTTTAAAGGAAAAAGAAATGCATGAGCTCAAATATTGGTTCCCCAATGTTAGACAAAATCCTATAAGATATGGATTGGAAGTTTATAACACTAAATTTGGAAGCAATTCATTTGCTGAAATTTATCCCTGATGCATTTTGTGGTTCAGACCCGAATCTCATTTAGCCTACAAAGTCCATATGGGCAATTTAAAGACTTAGCTTAACATTCTGTTTTTAGAGTATGTGAATCAAGACATTTGGACTATGAATCACCATTTGGTAGTCTTTTAATTCTAGGGGACACTATGTTCCCTCCAAATAAGAACCAACCTTCAAGAGGAAAATTTCTCTGACAAATAATAGTAAATGCATGTTAGTAGTTTTCTATCATTTTGCCTTTGTAAATGATTACCCTTAAAACCCATCATGAATCCTGCCTGAGTGAAAGCAATGAGAACCGTCTGGTGAGTTTGGGGAAAAAGGACTTAGAGGTCTGAGTACTTGTCACGTATGAGTATATGGGACATGAGACAATTTTTGCCTTATTTTTCAAAAGTGACTGACATTTAAAGAAAAAATGAATAGAATATAAATTCTGAGCTTGAGATAGTTGCTCTGGTAGTCACACTCTTTTATTTTAAAGTAAAAATAATTCTATAGTCATTGTTCCATTTGGGAAATCAACATTTGATAATAAATGTTCTGTCTATGCCTCAATAAACGGCATGTTGTATAAGAGATAAAGAAGCCTTGGGATCTTCAAACGCTTCATATTAAAGTGTACTTGGTGGTATATTTATGTGTGACATTTTATAGTACTTTATGAATCTGTATCCTCCAGTTATCTTGGTTTTAAGGACCCAAGGGAAAATTTACTAATTTCTTTGGATCTTGAGCAGCATTTTTAGAAAATTAATGTATTCACCACCTTCTTGATGGTATAGCATAACGGTTCAGAACACTGGCTGTGGAGTTAGACTGCCTGGGTTTGAATCCTTATTAGCTTATTATTAGCTATGCAACCTTGTTAGCCATATGCAAGTCACATAAGGTTTTCTTAACCTCATCTGTAATGAGGATATCACTAGTGCCTATTTCCTAAAGTTTTTATGAAGATTAAATGAGGATAGAGCATACAAATCAAGTTCTCAGCACAGCGCTTGACATATACTAAGGCTTCACACATATGCGTGATACACCCTCTTTCAAGCCAAGAAGCAGGAGAACGATCAGGGTGCACGGAGAGTAAAGATGGAGCCCCCTATGGCTTGTGTTTCCCTTTGCTTCCCACTTGTTCGTACTACCTCAGCGAGCTGCTCAGGAAGCCACAGCAGAGATTACCAGAGATGACCCTAGAAATGGACCCAGGAAATGAATTCAGAAAAATCAGAGGGCTGCATTTGTGTGCAGTAACCACAAACACAACACTGCTATTATCCGCGTAGAATTAGGGAATGCCACTTAGGCTCCCAGTGGTTAAATTACATGATTAGAACTGTTGAACATACTTTTTACAAAATGGAAAAGAACATCATACAAGATCTAACAGAGCTCGAATTGAAATACCCAGTTCTAGTAATGTGCTTCTAAATATAGCTTGGTTTCTTACAATCTGCATGTCTCATCTTCCAGCAAGAAGATTAGCATGTGCTCATAGCCATAAAATTGGCAGATATTTAATTTATATTAACTGGGTTTTTAAATTTAAATGTTAGATTTAATAGGCTAGATACAATGTAACAATTATGTATGAAAAAATTTGAGCCCATTGTAATCCATTCAAATAATGCTCACTAAATATTCAAGAATCTTCCACTTTACCTTCTTTAGTAGTTGCACAGGTCTTCAGAGCAATCAGTTTTATGGCATAGTTCTTATTTAACAGGTATACTTATTTAAGTACCCCATGTAGAAGATATCATAGAAAATAACTGAAAACCTAGGTTATGATGGGTGTTGAGATCTACTCTATTTGGTTCTTTATTTATGTATCAGAAAAATATGATCAATTAATTCCCTAAACCAAACTTTAGGAGATACTTCTTAATTCAGACCCATCTTGCTAGACTTTGGCTGCTCCTTTACTTAAATTGTTAAGCAAAAAACAAACTCACTTTTAAAAATTGCTACAGCAGATGCTTTTTGGTGTCCCATGTCATAACCTCTCAGCCAATCTGATAGTTCAATCTGGGGTGGGCAGAATTGTAACATGCTCCCCAAGGTCCTGGCCCCTGGTGTGCACACCTTTTCCCAATTATTCAATCAAACCCTAACCTAGATGCTGCTGTGAGGGGATTTTGCAGATGCCATTAAAGTCCTGATCAGTTGACCTTAAAATAGGAATATTATCTGACTTCATCACATGAACCTTTTGAAAACAGAGTTTTCTCCACTGGTGGCAGAAAAGGAAGCCAGAGAGATGTGCTCCTACTGGTTTGGAAGAAAGCAAACATGTATCTTGTGAACTGCTTGCCTGGGGAGGGTCCACGTGGAAGGAAATGGGGGCAGGCTCTTGCACCCAAGAACAGTCTCCAGCTGACAGTTAGCAGGAAAACAGGGACCACAGTCCTACAACTACAAGGAAGTGCATTCTGCTAATGACTGGTGAGCTTGGAAGAGGACCCTGAGTCCAGATGAGAACCAAAGCCCCAGCCAACACCTTCATTTCAGTCCAGTGAGGCCTTGAGCAGAGAATCAAGTTATGCCTGGACTTCTGACCTTCAGAAATTATGGATGAATTCATGAGTGTTATTTTAAGCCTCTGTGCGGTAATTTATTACACAGCAATAGAAAACTAATACTACATAGCCTTAACTGCTGCACGTAGTTCTGTGTAAGCCCAGACTCACCTCTCACTGGGCGGCATCCTCCTTCCAGGGTGCACTGTGTGTCCATGCTCTTTCTACCCCAGGGTCTTCTCCAATGCAGTAGAAGCTTCTTTGGCCCTATTCAATCACAGCTTGGAAGTATGAGGGATGTAGTGCTCTGAAGGAACCACTAACTTATTGGAGACTAGAGTCAGTAGGTAAAAGTTCCATAGCTCTTCAAGCAGTCATCTCTGTTTCCCAGAAGTGCTGGGGTGCCTATATCAGTGACCTCAGCAGCCACCGTCTCACTAACTGATCCTTTCCTGTCTCACTTTGTCTCCACAGTAAACTCTCCTGCATACATGTGCTCATCTCAGACTCTGTTCTCAGGGAAATCCAAGCTAAGAGAGTTACAAGTCTTTAGAAGATAAGAAGCTACTAGATCTTACCCCCTCTAGTATAACATCCTTAAAATATTACCAAGAGATAGAGTGTTAAAGGTAAAAAGAAAATGTTTCCTGAGCCAGTCAGAAAAAGAGAGTAATACATTTGGATTGAAAGAGTCAAAATCGGGTGATTGTGTGAAATACCCTAGAATCTGCTGCATGATCACTTGTGTGAACAACCCCAAAATGATTACTACAATTCATTTTATTTGAACAATGTTTCATATTTATAAAGTTCTTTCATGTGTATTATCTCTTTTAATTCCCACAACAATCTAGATTTTTTTTTTTTTTTTTTAGTGTTCCAGTGATCTTGGTCTTCTGAATAGTTTGGATGGTATCACTTTTGAGCAATAGATATCATGTAGTTGTTAATTTGGGATTTTAAAAAATGATTTAATTGTGTCTTTCAAGCAACATAATTTAAATGCTTCTTCATTTCAGAATTATTTCATGGTTCAGGTTTTTGTCTCCTGGTCTGCCAGTTCTATAACTGTTAAAAATTCTTTCAATAGATAGAGGCAGCATAACTTAGTGGAAGGTTATAACATTTCTATTGTTGGTAGTCTATTTCCTTAATATTTATCTTAGAGTTTGACTTACTAATATTTACTCGGTCATTTTTTTTTTTTGCGGTACGCGGGCCTCTCACTGTTGTGGCCTTTCCCGTTGCTGAGCACAGGCTCCGGACGTGGAGGCTCAGCGGCCATAGCTCACAGGCCCAGCCGCTCCGCGGCATGTGGGATCCTCCTGGACCGGGGCACGAACCCATGTCCCCTGCATCGGCAGGCGGACTCTCAACCACTTGCGCCACCAGGGAAGCCCTACTCGGTCATTTTTAAGAAATTAATTCTGGGACATTTCTATTTGGAACAGTGAGATTTTCTGGACTGTGAGTTTTAAACAATTTCTGGGCCTTAAATTCTCTGTATTCTGAAGCTTTGTCATTATTTTCAAGATGAATACTTGTATCTTGTGAAAGTGGCCTAACAGAACCCATGAAATCTCTTGGGGAAAATTAGATGTTCTCTGGAAGGTCATTTCTGTTTCTACATTATGTTCTCTGAATTTCTCTTGCTTAATTCTTTGCTGGGATTTAAAACAACAACAACAACAACAAAAAACTTTTGACAGTCATTTCCTGCTGCTTTTTCAAATCTCAGAGAGTAGTCCTCTGTTTAAGGTATCACAGTTGGTTGTTACAAAAAAGATTTTTTATGTTACAGTTGGAAGATTATGACTTCAGGCAGGGGAAAGTAGCAAAGGAAATAGAACTCAAACCATAATCTTTAGTGGGGAAAAAAAATACAAGAAAACATGTAGAATTTGTCTCCAGTTTTCAATTATATTTCAAAATTATATTTCAATTAAGTTTCCCCATGAGCCATCATCATTCTTTAGAGACATATAAAAAATATGGTTTGGGATGAACTTTTTCACCTTCACTATGAGATTTTTATTTTTAGAGATTCTGATTATCAGCTGCTCTCTTCTGATTTAAACTTCACTAGTGTTAACAAAATAATTTTGAAGATGATGTTGTTTTGTATTTTTGCTTTTTAAAAAATGAATCAATCCATAGCTATATATATACCTATAACTGCCCTAGATAGCTGAAGTTTAAATTTTGGAGATTTTCATGGTTAGTCCAACTGGCAATTCCCTTTCCCACTCATGCATTTACAATAAGCCAGTGTTGTCTAAAGCTAGAACTGTGACTAACGTGTTCCCAGGGAGCCAGCAGCTACCCTGCCTTATAACTGACTGATTGTACACCTGGAGGAGCCTTTTTTGGAGCCTGCACCCTTATACCCTTAATCCTGCATCTCACTAATTAATGAATTCATGTGCATCCTCAGCTCTGTTGTTTATGAGCAAGTGATCATTTTCTCATAATCTGTGATCAATTTGCTGCCTAAATCATTTCACCTATAGGATTTCTCCCTTTTTGTGTGTGCTGTTATATGTGTCCTTATGCTCATACAAGTTTTCCATGTAGCCAGATTCAGATGTATGACTTAACACACCTTACTGTGGTCATCAATCAGTGTACTTATAAAATAAGCCTACTTTATTACTCTAAACAATTGACATTTTTAGAAAAATAGACATTGAAGACATAGGAAATAATCTTCATATCTCCTTACAGGCAATAATTACCAAAGTTAATCCTGCACTTCTGAGGATGGTGGTGGTATGAGAGTCACTGAAATGAACAGGGGGCAAAGGTCAAACTTAATCTGAGAATTTAAAATAGCATCATCGAACCCTGAAATATATATTGCCATGTTAAAATGGGGCTAAATCATTAGGGAGCCACAATTACTTAGGGTGCCTAGTGTCAAGGTATAACAGTTAGAGGCCCTTCCCTTTGAAAGGTTGGATGTGGGTTGAGGGGATATTTGAAAAGAGTCCAGAAATTTAGTTATAAGAGGTACTCTTCTCATTGTCATTCTTTTTCTCTAAAAAAGGCATTATCTACCAAAATGTCTTAACACAAATAACTTTCACACTTTGAGACCAGGCTACTTCAATATCTTGATAGTTCTTTTAAAATTTGCAGCCATAATTACAGCTTTGTCAGCTAAGTAATCAACTAGGTAAAAGTTTAAGTACAAAATTTTATCTGGCACGAGAAGATTAATATGTGCTTTTGCTAGTAACTACATTTAATAGGATGGATTTCTTCAGGAGTTCTATTTGTCTATTGGGCAAATTCACAATTACATTCCCCAATTACCCCAGATGCTGCTGTAATTATTTTTCTTCTCTAGAGGGCTTCATGTTTTAATTCTTAGTATTAATTATGTTGTAAATTACTTAATAAGAGAAATTTGAACAAATTTTCTTCTTTAGGAATAGCAACAGAATTTGGGGTTTCAGAGAATATCTCTGTTTTAGCACAAACCAGCTCTTTCACCCTAAGCTTTAAAAAAGAAACATATTTCCTCCATCTCTTGTTAAGCACATGGAAAACTATTCACCATAATTCCACAAATATTTAGTGAGCACTTGCTATACACCAGGTATAGTTTCAGGAACACAAATGAGTGAAACGTTGTTCTTGTCCTCAATTAGCTCACAAGGAAGAAGGGAAAGGTACACAACTAAGTACAATGCACTATGATAAAGACATTGGCAAAGTGGTTTTAAAGCACAGAGGAGTGAACATTTATTTCTATCTGTAATATTTCTATCTAATCTTAATTGAGAAGATTAGATTTTTTTAGCTGGGCCTTGAAGGATGTGTATGATTTACCAGACAGAAAAGGAGGAAAATTTTTCCAGACAGAGACAATAATATAGAAAAAGTAAGTATGGTAGTTTTCAAAGAGGGGAGTATGGAAGAGGGAGAGCTGTATTAGAGGAGTCCATTTCCATCCTGATAAAATTCTTATGTGTCCAACAGAATAACTAGAGTAATCACATAATTTTTGAAAGCATTATCAAGATAATTCTGAATATCTACTGCAGCTCATTCCCCACCTGGTCACCAAACTGAGAACCAGTTTTGCAACAGGAAGATCACGAACTTTGAAATCATACAGATCTATCACTTGTTAGTTTTATATCCTTGAGAAATCTAACCTCTTTGTGCCACAGTGTTCCAATCTATAAAATGGGGATGACTACAATTTACAGGGTTGTTAATTGAAGGTGTAATTAGCAAGCACATGTAAAAATCTTGGGACATTGTAGTTATTCTCTACATGTTAGTTTCAATCTCCTTTCCTGTTTGTCCTCCAACTCATGTGCAAAGCACAGAGATATGAAGGTGTGCACTTGTTTGCAGAATACTGATCAGACTCTAAGGGTTAAACTGTAATATAGATAGGCTTAGAGTTTGGAGTATAAAGCTGAACATTTATATTAGGTTTTATGAAGGATCTGATTATTATATAAGAAGTTCAGATTTTTAATATTATATGCAATGGGGGGACTTCTCTGGTGGCACAGTGCTTAAGAATCCACCTGCCAATGCAGGGGACACGGGTTTGATCCCTGGTCCGGGAAGATCCCACACACCATGGAGCAGCTAAGCCTGTGTGCCACAGCTACTGAGCCTGGGCTTTAGAGCCCGCAAGCCACAACTACTGAGCCTGAGTGCCACAGCTACTGAAGTTCGTGTGCCTAGAGCCTGTGCTCCACAACAAGAGAAGCCACTGCAATGAGAAGCCCATGAACCACAACTAAGAGCAGCCCCCGCTCGTCGCAACTAGAGAAAGCCTGCGCGCAGCAACGAAGACACAATGCAGCCGAAAATAAATAAATTTTTTTTTAAAAAAGAGCCTGCACTCTACAGCCTGTGAGCCACAACTACTGAGCCCGCAAATCACAACTACTGAGCCCATGTGCCACAACTACTGAAGCCCACGTCTAGAGCCTGTGCTCCGCACCAAGAGAAGCCACCACAATGAGAAGCCCGCACACCACAACAAAGAGTAGGCCCCGCTCACCACTAGAGAAAGCCCCTGTGCAGCAACAAAGACCCAATGCAGCCAAAAATTAATTAATAAATAAAGTTATATAAAAAAACTATGTGCAGTGGGGAGTTTATCAGTTATCAATTGTTATATAACAAACAATCTCAAAACTTTATGGCTTAAAATAATAACCATTTATTAATTACAAGCCAAAGGTTTTGCTGGTTGGTAATACTGACCTGGGCCAGGCTCTGCTGAACTTGACTTGCTTATTGGTCTGTGGTTGGCTGGGTAGGATGGCCTTACTTACATGTCTGGTGGTTGGCTGGCTTTTAGGTGAGGTGACAGAGGTTATTGGGCCAAGTATCTCTCATCATCCATCAGGGCAGCTTAGGCTTGTTCACAAATGGCAAGTTTCCCAAGAGTGAGAGGAACTAGACTGTACCTCTTGATAGGAGGACCAGTCACATCACCATCGCAAAGAGGCCTGGGTATAGGGAATAGTGGAGAATTGTGGCCATTTTTATTTATTTATTTATTTTGCAATTTACAGCAGGAACTATTTAAATGTTTTGGAGTGAATGGTAGGATCAAATTTGTATTTAGAGTAGTTACTCTAACAGCAGTAGGGAAAATGGAAAGGAGGTAGAACAGAAAAAGGCAAGAATAGCTTTGAGAAGACTTTTGCCATTGTACTGGGAAAAATTATCATATGAATATTCTGAGTCTTTCCTCAACCCCCCTTAATCTGGGAAGAGGATATCCACCTTGTCTACTTATTTTCCTCTATACACATCTCCTCTGGGAAGATTTCTGCCAATGTTGGACTCCTTCTGGGCTGTTGTGAGGCAGAAGAAGGAGAAGAGGGAAAGGCTAATGGGGTTAGGCAGGATTTCCAAGTCCTTTTTTTGTGTTAGTTTGGGAGAGGGTAGTGTGGTAGGAAGTGTGGTGTAAGAAGTCAATGGGAGAGAGAATAAAGAGTTGTATAAAAGTTGTCATGAGCTGTATCTCACCTTCATGGTGTTCAAGAAACATCGATGAAAAATGTCATGTGCTGAGTATCTTCCATCTGTCCTTTCAAATTCACTCTTTATCCTTCTCTATCCTCTCTTTTGCACGAGGCTGATCTAATACGGATCACATCCATGGACCTGCCTATCCATTGACTTCTGGTTGGGCAATGGGAGCCCAGCAGGCAGTCAGAAGTGGTGAGAAGAGTGAGATTGTAGCATTTATTCCCTCAGTCAGCAGCCAGCCAGCAAAGAAAGCAGACTATCATTATACACTTTCTTGTTAGGAGTTACTCTTCTTTCCAGCCCCATACTTTTTATTCCAGAAAAATTGACTATTATTCGTCCCCGTTTTAAAAATGTATATTATCATATTTAATCCTTACAGAAACTCTTATGAAGATGATAACATTATTTTTATTTTATAAATGTGGAAAAATAAAAAAGTTCAGAGACAGATTAAGTGAGCTATCTACCATCCAAGGTTTTATTTTCCTCCAGCCTTTTTAAAGCCACTTTAGAAGAGAATTAATTTTTTTCATCTAAAATTAGTTTGGGGGCCCTGTAAACTCTCAGTAGAATAGAAAGAGAGAGTGGTCAGTGTTGAATTTTCTTTCCCAGTCTTTATTCAGGAAATTGAGTTTAAAATTGTTCTTTTAGCTTATCCACCATTTCTAAAAGAAAATTTAGGTAGGCAAACAAATGGAGATAGTGGCAAAGTATCTCATTTTCTTTAAAAAAAAGAGTAATTTTCCTTCTTGACTGCTTGTACATTGGAAAAGTCTAAACCCATAAGCCACGCTGTTTTTCTCTTAACGTGTACATTAATAAAGTTTCACTTGTTTGGAAAAACTATTCTTGTGACATTTAATTGTCAAAGAATTTCCTAGGTCTTGTGGACATGCTTATACAAATTCATATAAGCAGCATCTGAAACATATAGGAATGCTGTTTAAACACTGTAGTTCTACATATAGTTTATGATAAATGTAAAAACAGAATTGTTTTACAAGTCCCTTTTTCATATATAAGGCCATATTTGCTTCAATTTGTAACTTATAATGCCATCTTCTATATATATATGTCTTTCCTAATAACTATTTAAACCTTTACTCAGAACTTTTCTTTTTGCCATTCTGGACCAGTATATGCTACTAACATTTGGGAAGCTCGAGAGGTAAATTGAGAACAGCTGTGGAATGATTAATATTGATGCCTCGGGTGCAATGTTCTGTCAGCCTCGTGAGTGGCAGTAAATCAGCAAAAAAAATGGGATTGAGTTGTATCTTTTCCCATCTTGTTACATAATTATCATAGGATAAGACTGACTAAAATGGACATCTCTCCCCCAACTCTCTGGCTAACACCTGCCAGAGAGAATCTCTTGTATGTAAAGTATATTTGACTATATATTCAGAAATATTTGAAATTGCCTAATATGGTAATTGGTTTGCAAATGATTTCTAATTCCTTCATCAAAGATGGAAGGTGAGTAGTTTGTTTTTCAAATTCAGGTATTTGATTTCATTTCAATTTGTTCTGTTTCTAAATGCAAGTGATATTCAAAATGGCACCTCAGTTTTCAAAACAAAATGTCTTTAGACTGGCATCAGTGACTAACTCTGCCTGTATAGGTGAGAAGCACTGTCAAAGGAGGTCCACATATGATGCAGGTGCCAGGGAGGAAGAAATTTTCCTCTACCCTTCTAGGTTCTTCTAGCTGGTCTAAGAATTAAAATGACATAGTACAGATTAACAGGAGAAAATCAAACAAAAGTTGAATAACATGTATACATGGGAGAGACCCAGGAAAATTGAGTAACTCACCAAACGGTTGAAACACTCACCTTAGAAACTATCTTCAGCTAAAGACAAAAGAAGATGTTGGGGGTAGTGATTTGGGATTTCCGAAGGGAGAAAAACAATTGACATGGAAATGGAAAAGCAACTGTTTGGTAAACCTGTATGTGCTGGGTGGTGAAGAGACATGGGACACAGAGTAGACTCGGATCTGAGTTTCTCCCACCACACCTGGCCCATGTTCTTTGTAGGTATCTCTGGTGATGGCTTTGTTCCTGGAATGGACCCTTTCTCTGAATTCTTTAAGCAGCTAAGGGGGAGGTAAAGAGGAAGACTTCCTGAGTCTTCTGTTTCTTAAAAATAATCAGCCTAAATTAATATTTGTGGCAAAGAGACACATTTTGGAGTGGCAAATTTTGCTTCCGTACACAGATAGGTTCAAATATGAGCAGTGTAGAAAGCTACTCTTAAGAGTATTTCACCGAGCAAGCGATGAGTTTTAAAATGATGTTTTAATTATGTAGTTATTATTGGGCTCTTAATGCTGTTAGCATTCAAATCGTCACTCCTTGTCTTTCCAATTTCAGATCTTTGGGATAATCCTCTATTTTCATCTATTTATCTCAGAGTGTTACAAACTGACAACTTCTTCTGGATATTGGAGGAGAAATAAATGGAAGAAAAATTTTCCTATCAGAAATTGGCCCTTAGTATGTTTAGTGCCCAATCAAATCTTCCAACATCTCACACATGATATGTTCCAGGAATCATGTACCTTGGTATCACCATATATTAGGGCTATATTCTTGTATACTTTGAAGTTTAAGCAATTCCACACAAATCTGCAAGTTTTAATAAGACTATAGCAAAACTGCCCCTATACTACATTAGAAAAACATATTTTCATTCCTCTAGCATAGGGAATTTTTATCATAATTTCCATACTGATCATTACAGGATCTCATAAGATATAGAAATTTCTCTATTACTAGAGATGGGGAAAACAATTCAGTGGTGTTGTGGACTGAATGTTTGTGTCTCCTCCCCCTACCCTCAAATTCATATGTTGAAATCCTAACCCCCAATGTGATGGTATTAGGTGGTGGGGCTTTAGGAAAATGATTAGGTTATGAAGGTGGAGCCCGTATGAATGGAATTAATGCTTTTATAAAAGAAATCCCAGAGATTTCTTTTTGCCAAACAAGGGTACAGTGAGAAACTCCAGTCTACAACCGAAAGGAGAGCTCTCACCAGAACCCGACCATGGTCTCAGACTTGCAGCCTCCAGAACTGTGAGAAATAAATTTCTGTTGTTTATAAGACACCCAGTCTATGGTACGCTGTTATAGCAGCCTGAGTGGACTAAGATGGAAATCAGTACCCAGAAGTGGGAGTGCTGCTGTAAAAATGTGGACATGGCTTTGGAACTGGGTAATGGGTAGAAGCTGGAGGAATTTTGAGCTGCATGCTAGAAAAAGCCTGAATCATCGTGAACAGATTTTTAAAGATAATTCTGGTGAGACCTCAGCAAGAAAAGAGGAGAGCTGTAGAGAGGGCTTCCATCTTCTTAGAGAGTACCTAAGCAACCACGAACAGAATATTGGTAGAAATACGGACAGTAAAGGCCACTCTGATGAAATCTGAAACAGAAATGAGGGACATGTCATTGGAAACTGGAGGAAGGGCAATCCCTGTTATAAAGTGGCAAAGAACTTGGCTGAATTGTATTCATTTTTTAGTGTTTTGTGGAAGCTAGAACTTGCAAGTGATGAAATTAAATATATAGCAAAGGAGATTTCTAAGGAAGGTGTTGAAGGAGCAGCTTGGTTCCTCTTGACTACTTATAGTAAAATGTGAGAGGAGAGAAATAACTAAAGATGACATGGTTAAGCAAAAAGGAACTAGATACTTAAAGATTTGAATATTCTCAGTCTGTCCATATTACGAAAAATGAGAAAGCTATTCAGAAGAGAACAATAAGGGTGTGATAGACTGGACAGGAGATTAGTGTGGGTGTGACCCAAGGATTTAATCAACCACCTCAACAAAAGGCAGGAATAGAGATGAGACTATAACAGCAGAAACGTTGCCAGCTGGAACTGAAGGAAACAGAGGATGGAAAAAGACCCTGCAGGACCAGACCACAGAATCATTCAGTTGTGAACTTGTACTATTCTTCAAGGCATGGGAAGAAGGACCCCAAAGGTGCTTCAGAGATTATCAGGGCTGCCCACAAGCCTAGAGTGTGGTGGGGTGGGGAGGGCACCTGTCTCCCCCTTGGTTTCAAAGGATGAGTCTAACGCTCAGTGAAGCCATGGGGCAGGGTCAGCCACTGGAACCCTTGGGGAATACAAATCCCACCCCAACAGAGAACATCATGAACTCTTGAGACTTGACCAGTTTCTACCTTTAAACTACAATTTACAATCACCTTCATCCTGTGTTTATCCCAACAATCCATTTCCAATGGAAGTTTTCAATATGGATATAGAAGCAGTGTTACTCTGGTTTGCTGCAATAATTGGCATTTTGGTGTGGGTGACTTGGTTGTAAAAATGAGGGCATGGATATAGAGAGGTTGCATCCTCTCTATATCCATGCCCTTTGCAGGGTGACTTTGTAGATCCTAACATCAAGAAGTGGAGTCTATTTCCTCATCTCTTTAAAGTGGGTAGGTGCTGTGCCTTGCTTTGGCTGGATAATGTGCTGAGATTGTGTCAATTTCAAGCATAGGCTTCAAGGGGTCTTGATTGCATCCACTGGTCCTATTGGTCCCCTACCACCACGCATGAACAAGCCCAGGCTATATTGCTGGATGATGAGAGACACATTATCACTGACACATAGTAGGTGCTCAGTAAAATTCTTTATCTATCTTTATATTTTATGTAAGTTTTTGTAAGTTATATACAATTCCTCTTTTTAAAGAAATGTATACATATTCAGGGTAATTGCATCAAATTCTTAAGAATGATCATTTGAACTGTTGCTTCTTCCATTTATTGCCAAATTGGAACTTGGCAACATAGGACCATAGAACTTGTCAGAATCCCACCCACTGGCATGCAGGGAACATTTCAGAAGAGCAGCCTCACTCAGATGCAGGCCCAGATCCCAGGTCTCTTATCCAAAAATAAAACTGAACTTGGTAGTGGGGCAGAACTAGGGCAACAATGTGACCAGAAGTCTTATAGCTGTTGTTGGGTCACTGGATCTGAGCTTGGAATTGTATCTCCATCAAGTGTACCAGCCTCACAAGATATATTACCTGCTCTTTTCAGGTTAGATATAGGTCTGGCAAAGGCCTGGGTCTGCCGGTGAAGCCTTATGAAACTTACTAATGTATTTAGTTTTAGGGGTCAGGATTAGATAATTGTGAGGAGACTAGAGTTGATGACTAAACTTTAAAATAATTTTAGTTGTTAAAGACTTATTGAATCAAATCCTCTGATTTTCTTTCTTTTTTTTTCTTTTTGATAAATTTGTTAAATTTACCTTCTTTATTCTAAAAGTTCTAGTCTGTGCAAAGGATGCAGAATGCACGTATAGATGGCGTACTTGTCAGATGGCTGCCTTTTTTTTTTTTTTTAAATGCCACTTTGCTATATATACTGTGATTTGAGCCTTTTTTGTAAGTTCTTGAGCCTGATCCATTACTTATGCTCTGTTGCTGAGTCTCTACTGTCTAGGATGACTTGATGGATTTCTTCCTGACAGAATGAATTATGCCATGTGGTTTATTTTCTCTTACTGTGTTGAGGTAATACTGGGGAAAAATGTTAATATTTTCAAAGCTTGCACCACAGGAAGATTGGGTTTTGAATACAAGATTAAATTCTACTGAACTTTTCCACAGTGGATGAGATACTTACATTAACATGGTCTAGAAAAAATTATCTATAAATAAAATGTTGGGATTTGTAGTTCTGATAACTTCTGACCTAAATGGAAATATATCATAATTTTGAGCTTTGTTCTTATCGATATGTATTTAAGACTGACTTTATGTCTGAAAATTGAAAGGTGATTTTGAGAAAGGGGGAAGACTGAGTAGTTGATATGTGAGCATGTTAAAATATTTTATTTTAAAACCCTGTAGTTAGTTTAATTTAGTGTCATGAATATAGACTTCACTGATTCAGGATTTGTGTTTATTAGGAAGCAGGCTAGATGGAAGTTTATTTTCACATTATTTGAGACATAAGTTTTTAAGGAAATAAACAACATGACTAAGGGAAACTTTATTTACAAAGGATTTTTTCAAGAAATTTGTAGATTTGTTTTATAATTATTAGTTTGCATTCAAAGATATGTTTATTCATTTGTCAACAGGTTAAACCCAGTTCAAATTATATATGTTTAAAATAGTCAAATTAACTTTCAACAAATTTGGAAATTCTTTTAGCAATACTATACATTTAATTGTTAATGTACCTCTAATTTTATTTTGTTTTTGTAGTCACCTTGCACTACCAACTTGAGAGCACTTTTTTTCTTTTTTTTTTTTTTTGGCCATGCCATGTGGCAAGCAGGATCTTATTTCCGCAACCAGGGATCAAACCCATGCCTCCTGCAGTGGAAGCACAGAGTCCCAACCACTGAACAGCCAGGGAATTCCCTACCTCTAATTTTAATAGTGCCATATTTCCTTATGCGTTATCATCCATAAGTTTTGAACTAAACATCTGATCTCCCCTCCATAATTCTCTTTTTGTATGTTTCTGTGACATTCAAAGCTTGATAAGAGCTATGAAATAATTTTGATGTGACTTTTTTTATTTTTGTAAAAGTAAAAGGGGCACTGGTAATTGCTCTTCAGTTGATCTTTCACGGCATCCTGGGGCTGCTTTATGTGGGATCGGGGTGGGAGTGGGAATAGTCTTCAAACTAGAATTGTGAAATTCTAGAGTTTTCTAGATGTCTGGTCAGCATTAGTCAGGGAAATATGCATCATTTCAATTCAGTAAGTTTAGCAATAAAATATCTACTGATAAGAGGGAGGAAATATGCACATAAATATGGCAATGGATATAGTCCTTCAGTTAAGTCTATGTTCTTTACCAGTGTTGTGTGTGCCAGTTACAATCGAGGAGAGCCTGGAAGGTTAACCTCTTCTTCATGTGCAGTTAGCCAATATTCTACAAACTATTTTGTTTGGGAAATAGGGTTGATTTAAACTTATTAAGATCACAGGGATATGGTCTACTTCAAATGAGTAACACAACAAACAGATCAAATAGCTCAAGGTGTGATGTGGAAAATCCACGAATTTTCTTGAAAATAAAATCTTAAAAACCAAAATCTGTACAAAAAAGATGTAATCAATGTGCACTGCATGAATCAGCTTTTACAAAAATGTAAACTAGATGGTAATTTAACAAAAATATAATACGTATATTGGGAGAATGGGGAGGGGATGTTTGTGTGTGTGAGTGTGTGATTTGTGTTTTGTGTGTGCATTTTATGTGGAAAATTATCCTGATTTTTCATCATAGTAAATCAATATTGTCAAAATTTTTTAAATTAATAAATTGTAGTTTAAGATTACTACTTAGAAATATATATGCATTGTTGTGGTTATAATTGTGGGCTTGAACCAGACTTGCTTGGGTTAGAATCCTGGCTCCATGACTGACTGTCTATGTGACCTTGGGCAAAAGTTACTTGACCTTTCTCTGCGTCAATTTCCTAGCTAGAAAGTAGGAATAACTGCCTTGTAAGTTATTATGAGGAATCAATGAGTTAATATTGTAAAGTACTTAGAAAGCTCTTGTCATGTAGTAAGCACCATGAAAGCAGTTGTTCACTAAAATAAACAATGTATTCTTTTTTTAATTAATTAATTAAGGGTTTTGTGGTGGGGCTGCCTTGGGTCTTGTTGCTGCACGCTGGCTTTCTCTAGTTGCGGCCAGCGGGGGCTACTCTTCGTTGTCGTGCACGGGCTTGTCATTGTGGTGGCTTCTCTTGTTGCGGAGCATCGGCTCTAGGCGTGCGGACTTCAGTAGTTGTGGCTCGGGCTCTAGAGCGCAGGCTCAGTAGTTGTGGTGCATGGGCTTAGTTGCTCCACAGCATGTGGGAACTTTCCGGACCACAGGTCGAACCCGTGGCCCCTGCATTGGCAGGCGGATTCTTAACCACTGTGCCACCAGGGAAGTCCCAACAATGTATTCTTAAATTATGAAATAATCAGCTAAGAGAGTTGACAGATATTTCCTCTTTTTGTTGGAAATTTTAAGGGGGGAATGTATTGAGTTGGGGTACTGCAACTTTTTATTAGAAGGCTCATAGTACTATTAGACTTTTAAAGCTATGTGAATGGTACTTGGATAAAAATAAAAATAGAAACAATTAAACATTACAAATTGAAATTTGTAGTTTAAAAGAAATCTTTATATTGGAATTCACTGAGAATCATTATAAGCTTGTGAGGAGAAGCTAGTTGTTTCTTTGTTTTTTTTTTTTTTTTGACAGACCATCATGGTAGATTGTTGGCTCAGTAAATATTGGTTGAATGTTTAATAAACAGTCCAGTTGGCTTGTCTTCCTTGTGGAAGGAAGATCTTCCTTTTCTCCAAGTGATGCAATCATTTTGAAACTATAGGCTGTAACCATTCAAAATAGGTGATATGACTATTTAAACTCTACATGCAGTGATGCATTGAGCAAGTCCTCATAATCAACAGACATATTGATAGGATCTTGAAACTGGTGCTACTTCCAAAGGAAAGACTGAACTGGGAAAAGTTTGGAGGTTGATGCTGTAGGGACTGCACAGAGTGTAGGTGGTAAGCTGAAGAGGAAGTGCACACTGAGACCCAGATAGATACAACACATTTAGATGATTGCGTGAAGGGACTCCCAGAGGGAGCTGGCACTTAGGGACAGAAGCCTGGATGGCCTCTGTACTGATGGCTAGGGGCAGCTTGAGCACAGGAAACTTAGGTGGCCTGTTTTCAGAAATGTAGGAAGGCAATGGGAAGGATGTTTTCCTGAAGGCATGAGGAAATAATATCCACTCAACTTCACTGCTGTGCTTTACACAGGTTTTGGGTGGCAGCATGCTAGATGCCACCAGGCAGGATCTGGGACTTTGGTTAATAAAGTAGAAGTAGCTAGAACTTAGGGATCACGGCACAGAAGGCTCTGAGGAGTCTATTTTCAGAAATTCAATGTATAGAATTAGGAAATACTATTAGGTTAACTATATGAATGTGCTTATATTTGACCTTTTTCTCTCCAACATTTTGTCATGAAAAATTTCAAATATATGGTAAAATTTGAAAAAATTTTAAGGGAATAGTATTTAATTGTTTCTTAACTATGAAACAGCGATTTCATTTTGCTTACCTAGTACATGACCCAGTGAGCTTAGGCTGCGTGCTGAAGTGGTTTGTTCTTTGGCCTCCTGAACCCTACAAACCCAAGTATCATGGCCAGTACCTATGAATATGACTGGTTATGGAAAGTACCGAGAATTGTTGTAGATAAGATCCTGATGCACAGCACAAAAAAAAGCTATCCAAATACATTTCATCCCCTGTCACATGGACCCAGGTAATAAGAATGCTTCATAAAGAACAAAATATAAACCAACAGAAAACTTGATTGTTTGGAGAGGAAAATATGTTTGCTTATTCGCAAGTTCTGACGCTTTTATGAAAAAGGTCTTTAGCAGATCATTATTTTAGACTTTCTTCATATTTGCATAGATCATATTTTCTCATTATTGTCACTTGTGAAAACAGGATTCCTGAAGGAAGTGGTATACAGGCTAACAATGAAATGATAACTGATTTGAATGTAAAATAATCTCTTATGATTTTCCCATGCTGGTAGATAAGGATCAGTTGGAGATTTTTAGCCCACGAAAGAAGCTTTTTGTATATCTCCCCAGTCTATTAATCTTCCACATTAGTCAGTATTCTTTAAATCAACAGAATCATATTTTATGCCTACCTAGAGATGGCTTCTTGGAAACCATAATAATAATTGATCTGCGACAGACACCTTGATTAGAAAACAAAACCAAAAACAAAACAAAGAAAAAATATCCCAGCTGTGGGCCATGCTGATGTTTTCTGTGAAATGGACTTGGGCTTAACACAGTTAATTCACTTATTTCCTGGAATATTATTAGGCGATTTAAAATAATTACAGCAACATTTATGAGAAACTGTTGGCATTTTAAGCTTATGAAATTGCTTTTTAAATGTGCATAAAATGTAATGCCTTTGTTCCTAAGGCTACAAGCACTGAACCAAAACTAATGACTGTAAGCTACCCAGTGCCACACCTGACAAACTGTGATTTGCTGCGTAACTTAGTATTTGGGCAAACTTGCTGTAACTGGAACACACATACACACACATATATATACTAAATTCTCACATTGGATCTTTTCTTTCAGTTGTTTTGGAATCAATCATCTGCCATCTCTTTTTTTTAAATAAATTTATTTTGTTTTACATATTTTATTTTTGGCTGCATTGGGTCTTTGTTACTGCACGCGGGGTTTTCTCTGGTTGCGGCGGGTGGGGTCTACTCTTCATTGCGGTGCACAGGCTTCTCATTGTGGTGGCTTCTCTTGTTAGAAGCACGGGCTCTAGGCGCGTGAGCTTCAGTAGTTGTGGCACACAAGCTCAGTAGTTGTGGATCGCGGGCTCTAGATCACAGGCTCAGTAGTTGTGGATCGCGGGCTCTAGATCACAGGCTCCGTAGTTGTGGTGCACGGGCTTAGTTGTTCTGCAGCATGTGGGATCTTCCCGGACTAGGGCTTGAACCTGTGTCTCCTGCATTGGCAGGTGGATTCTTAACCACTGCACCACCAGGGAAGTCCCCATCTGCCATCTCTTTAGCCAACAATGTTTTTAGCTAGAAAAATAGAAATTTGGATGATTTTATTACACGTTTAAAAATATTTTCAACTATTATCCTTAATAGAGTCTAGATGCTTTAAAAATTCTATAATTTTTCAACTATGCTAGTCAAATTCTTCTTTTATCTTTGGTGCCATTTGGTTTTTCAGCAGATGGCTATAAGGGCAGAAGGTCAATTAACTAAATATAGAACTATAGGCCAGTTGGGCACTTAAAATATTTGATCTCCTTTACTGCTATGTGAAAAATGTTGGATTTGTTGAGTCTAGTAAGGGTTTGGGGATGTTAGAAGGTAAGTCCTAGAGGGATGGTGTAGGGTCAGGGATATACATAGATGACAGCTATGTGCCTATGGAGGCCTTCATTTTTGGGTGCACCTGGAACGGACTTCTCTAGCACATGAATATGTCTGATGTAACACAGAGAGGTAAAATTATGTAGAAAGTTACAACATCAGTGCTGGTTATTTAATAAAGTGAATTCTTCGACTGATTATTATGGATGTTATAAGCATATTATAGTCACTGTGCTGTAAATGGGAAGTAAGTCCCCCATAAGATCTTTAAGGATCACTCTGTCATATCCATGGGAGTTACACATGGAGAAGCCTGTGAAATTAAAGGATTTATTATACTCACAGGTCCTTGAAGAGGGAGGCACACACGCCATACACAGGGGACCACATGGGGAGAGGCCAAGGGAGCAGGCTCAGCCAGGGAGGTGGGGAGTTGTGAGAGAGTGAACGCTCGTGGGCAAGTGCCTTTATTGTGGGTTGAGGTGGAGTACACAAGTAAAAGGCACTAGCGATTTCACTGGTCTGTTTGAATGTCACTAGGTCATAAGTCAGGAGAGGGCAGGAAGGGGAACTTGGGGCAGGGGCCAGCCCATTACACTAGTGCACCTGGTCCCCTGCATGAAACAGCAGGAAAATGTGGTTTTAAAAATTTATAATAAAGTCACATAGTATTGTTTATAATGATTTATATAATTTATCCAGGCTCCTAAATGTGTAAGTACTGTTGGGGACAATGTAGCTTTCCTTTTTCACAATAAACTAACTTTCAAGAATGCCTTTTCCCCCCGCCAGTGACATCAAGGGATCATATAGAAATTTTCCAGATAATTAAAATGCAGAAAGCTACTTCATTTTAACATTATTGATGATTTTTTTCCCCTAAAAAGATATGTGGTCGGCGAAATAACGGCCCCTCAAAGCTGTTCACGTTCTAATCCCTGGAACCTATGAGTATGTTATGTATGGTAGCAAGGGAGAAATAAGGTTGCTGATGGAATTAAGGTTGCCAAACAGCTGACTTTAAGATAAGGAGATTATCCTGGATTATCCAGGTGGGCTCAATATAAGCATGAGAGGAAGTAGGAGGCAGAAGAGTTGGGTCAGAGTGATGCAGCACAAGAAAGACTCCAACGACCATGGCTGGCTTTGGAGATGGAAGGGGTCTGCAAGTCAAGGAAGAAAATGGATTCTCCCCGAGAGCCTCCAGAAGGAACATAGCCCTGCTACCTGGATTTCAGCCTGGTGAGACTCATTTTGGACTCTGACTTCCAGAAGGATAATACCTTTGTGTTGATTTAAACTGCAAAGTTTGTGGTAATTTGTTACAGCAGCAGTAGGGAAGCTAACACAGTGTAACATACTTCAGTGTTTGTTTTTTCCTAGGAGCATTAACTCTGGGTCCTCCTTAGACCTCTAAAGGATGCTACAATTCTCAAGTCAAGGTTGTTTTCTTTCTCCTCTCCAGTCCATTGGCTGCTGTCCTTGCTTTAGCTAGTATGCTGTTCCTAATACCTGCGCCCCCAACTCCTGAGCAGCCGGGGAGTGTGGGGTTTCAGGGCCGGATATCAGGAGGGGTTTCTCATTCTGCCGCTTGGGATCTGTGAAACCTTGGGGCGCTGTCTTTACCGCACCAAACCTCTGTTTAAAAGACAAGAGAATACCCAGCTTGTAGGGTCGTTGTGAGAATGAGGTACGTAATGTCTGCTGACAAGGCACAGGTGAGGACGTCATGATCTAGTGGCTAGTTACGGTGAAGCTACAACCAAATCCAGAGGCCTTTTCTGCCTTGTTCAGTTTGGCGATGCGGGCTGGGTCTATGGACCTGAGTTCTGTGGGCACCTGGACTTCTGGATGAAAGATGTGATTATACAGTTGTATCTGGGTGGCTCCATACACTCTGCTTTCTTCCTAATCCCCACTACAGGTAAGACCTGTCAGGTACCTGCCATTTTTATGTATTTTTATTTGTTTGAAAAAGTAATATATACTTATGGTACAACATTAGACCAGAATCTAAAGTGTATACAGTTAAAGTAAGTCCCCCTGTAACTTATCTCTAATTCCCTAGATCCCCTCCCAGGAGGCAACTAGTTTTTCATGAATCCTTCCTGGGATAGTCTGGGCACATTTCAACGTATACTCTGCTTCCTTTCCACAAACGGGAGTATATTCTATGCTTTTCTCCTAACCTTTTCCTTCCCACTGAATTTTTCTTAAGTAACAATCCAAGTCACTGCCTCTTGTAAATAGGTAAATATTTACAAGTTTACAAATATCTTGTAAATAGTAAATAAATACGGTATTTATTTGATGAGTGTCAAAAGAATGAACATACTTACCTTGCAAAGGAGGAGCAACTGTACACTTGTGCAGGCGTGAAGTGGTGGGCTTTGTGATAAATCACAAAACTATTTCCTTGTACTTAAAATAAGCTTCAATTTAAGTGTTAAAATTTATAAACTTTCAATTTACAATGTGCTGTGACTCATTAATTATTCTATTAATTTAAAGATGGCTCTCTGCTGGCAAGAAAGTATATCAAGAACAGCTAATCCTTGCCATTCAGTCCCCAAGTTTCTCTGCATTTTTCTAAGAGTATAGATTCTTTATAAGCATGTATCATCTTCTTTTTACACCTGCCCAATATTTATAATGATCATTCTCTCTCCCTTTATAGTGTCTGTGGGCTTCTCTAAATTTTGCTTTCAAAACAGTTTTCTATCCTTCTCTAGCTTGCCTGCAGTTTATCTTTGTCACCTGGATTTCATTATCTCTATCTGAGAAGGAAATATTTCACAGGTAGAACTCTAAATTATTAGTTATCATGACAGTCAAAGCTTAAGGCCATAAAGATGAAAAGAGTGGGGTATGAAAGGTAAAAATTTTGTAGAAAATTATGTATCCATACACTTATGCATGCACACATATATCTGTGTACACACATACATAACATTTAAAATGACTTGAAAAATTATTTCATAATTGATTTTTTGCCTCGTGACCCCAAAATGCAACGTGAAACTTTGTAGATTTCAAAAGGACTTTTTTGGACACTCATGAGAGAGTCGGAAAAGAACTCTGAAGGCCATTAATTTTAGATATGACCATGCAGCTATGCTATGTATTAATCTTCTCTGTCATTTTTCTTATCAAACTTACATTATCACAGACTGTAAGATAGATTTGTTTTTATCTTTCTCTCACTCTGTGTCCCAGGCAGGTGGCTGACTCTTGATCTCAAAATATATGCCATTTTCTATGATGAGTAACTATTGAGGTTTTTTTTTTTTTCTTTCTGAGATGTAATTGGAGACTTAACACCTTCCTCCACAAAAGAGATTCTCAATATAGCATTTACTTTTATCTCCTGTAGAAAGCTAGGCTGAAATCTGGGGGAAATAACACCTTTCCCTCTATTGAATTATATTTTTGATTGGCCCTATGAAGTTCAAAATTTTTGTCTTAGTTCTTCATAATATTGTTAGTATCTGTGCCTTAGACATCCCCCCTCCCCTTTGCCTACTCTTTACCTCAACAAGAATCCTACAGACATAGATCGTATGAATTATATCTTCCATGGACTTTGTATTGAAACATTTGTTAAGAAGAATACATTAATTTCCCTTTTAGTTACCAGGTCATTTGAAATTGATGCTTGTGAAAGTTCTAGGTAGTTTGTTTCTGGTTTACACACCCTGAGATCTACAGGGATCCTGGGAGTTAGATTTCTTTATGGGACATCATGGTCACCCTAAGTCCCCCAGGCATTCACTGTCAACTTCTTTTAAGACTCTCAAAGATGTGCTCACTGATGGTTCAAAGGGACAGGTAGTTGAATTGTTCTTTCCTAGGTGGTATTATTTACAGATCTCTTATTAAACCATTTGTTGTCTGCAGTAGGATTTTGAAAAGCATTTAGTAGGAGCTAATATTTATGCAAAAGTGTTATAGATAATGCAAAAAAAATTATTAAACATTGACTCTGCCTTCTAGGATCTTAGTGATACTGTCATTTCAGGGCGTCTCTTAGAGAGTAATTCTTCTCTAATGTGGTAGAATCTTGTAAGTGAAATCTGAGTTTCCTTTAAGATTCTATAGCTGTTTCTCGGGACATTCTGAATTCATGTTGTAGGTAGGCTAGAGGCCTGTTCATAGGTTCCTTAGATACTGGGTTCTACATAAAGGCCTCTCTATATTGGTCTCTTGAATAATTTCATTTCTGGAATTCTTTCTCTGAAAGGAAATGAGGTTGGGGAAGTCGGTAGTCATTGCCCTTTACATTTATAACTCCTGTCTCACAGCCTATGTTCTTCTTATCCCTATTTCCCCTTCTTGGTGCTTTATGTTCCTATCCTCCTTAGCTGCCCGTATTTTCTTCTGCTATGACCTGGGACACTAGCTGGGTAAATGCCAAAGAGGTCATAATAGCACTTTTACGGGTTGTTTTCCATCATTGCTGCTCTTCATTTAGATAAAATAAAAACAGTATTTCTAGGGGGTAGATCAAAGCAATCATCTGAGCTAGTGTAGGCTCAGCACCACTTAAAAAAATAGGTAGAACTAACATAATCTTAGAACATTTGCACTAGCAGGGCCATTGGAAAGTTTTCTCTAATAATTAACATAACTATACAAATTATGTATAGAGATTCAGGGTTTGCCTAAGATGACACAATGAATTAGTGGCAGAGACAGAATCTGCACCTAAATCTTCAGACTCCCATTTCAAAGTTATATGAATTTGTAAATTACCTTCTATTTAGAATTGAATGTCTAGAATGTGTCCATACCCATTGTTTTGATCCTGGCCAGTGGTATACATCTTCATGAGCTAAATTAGATGGTTAAATCTCAAACCTACTTTTGGACCAGCTAACTGTAACTAAGCACCGTATAGTCCTGTACATTGCAAAGTGGACCACTTTGTGCCACCATTGCTCTCTGCCCACGTTGGTTCCAGCCACGTGTATAAGCTGAGGAAATGAATGGACTATGGGAACTGTTCCTTAAAGCTATATGCAGTCCTTCCATGTATTATAAAGGATGTAGTCAAGGAAACAAGGAGACGTTAATTTCTCCAATCAGGAGAGTATTTACATAATTAATTGGATAAAAAGTTAGACTTCTAATGTCCTTTCCACTCAAGAAAATACTATGGAACTCAACCAACAACCTACTGGGTGTATTAGTTATCACTACTCTACAATAAATTACTTGCAAACGTAATAGCTTAAAACAACATACATTATAATTTTACAGTTTCTGTGAGTTAGGAGCCAAGGTATGAATCAACTCTGTTTAGGGTCTCACCCAGGTAAAATCAAGGTGTCAGCTGGGGCTGTAATCTCACCTACATTTTGGAGTCCTCTTCCAAGCTCATTCAGGTTGCTGGCAGAATTGAATGACTTGCAGCCATAGGACTGAAGACAGCTTCCAGAGGGCGTCTCTGTCCAAATGCAGTTCACATCATGACTGACTGTTTCTTCAAGGCCAGCTGGAGAGTCTCTCTGACTTCTCCTGTCTCAGATCTCTAGACTCTTTTTCTAAAATAACAGGTTCATCTGATTAGGTCAGCCCCACCTTGGATGAGCTCCCTTTTAATGAATTTAACCTGATTAGGGACCCTAATTACATGTGTAAAATCCTTTTACCTTTTCCATACAACATAACCTAGTTACAGGAGTGATATCCTATCAGAATTGCAGGTCCTTCTCCCACTCAAAGGGAGAGATTATACAGGGTGTTACATACCAGGGGATGGGAGTCTTAGGGATCATCTTGGAATTCTGCCTTCCACACTCTGGGGAATAGGAGAGTCCCTTTGTGTTAAAATATTGAAAATAGCAAACTTATCATATGGAAAAACATATTTTCCTAGTTTAGTTTGTAAGTTTTTCCTCTTAGAATTATTTTTTTTAATTTATTTTTAATTTTAGTTTTATATTGGAGTATAGTTGATTTACAATGTTGTGTTAGTTTCAGGTGTACGGCAAAGTGATTCAGTTATACATACACATACATCCATTCTTTTTCAGATTCTTTTCCCGTATAGGTTATTACAGAATATTGAGTAGAGTTCCCTGTGCTATACAGTAGGTCCTTGTTGGTTATCTATTTTATATATAGTAGTATGTATATGTTAATCCCAAGC
Organism: Neophocaena asiaeorientalis asiaeorientalis; assembly: GCF_003031525.2. Taxonomy (NCBI): domain Eukaryota; kingdom Metazoa; phylum Chordata; class Mammalia; order Artiodactyla; family Phocoenidae; genus Neophocaena; species Neophocaena asiaeorientalis. Next base: position 119,167 of record NW_020171819.1, read on the forward strand.
TCCTAGTTTATCTCTCCCCCTGCACCTTTCCCCTTTGGTAACCATAAGTTTGTTTCTGAAGTCTGTGAGTCTGTTTCTGTTTTGTAAATAAGTTCATTTGTATCATTTTTTTAGATTCCACATGTAAGTGATATATGATACTTGTCTTTCTCCATCTGACTTACTTCACTTAGTATGATAATCTCTAGGCCCATCCATGTTGCTGCAAATGGCATTATTTCATTCTTTTTTATGGCTGAGTAATATTCCTTTGTATATATGTACCACATCTTCTTTATTCATTCCTCGGTTGATGGACACTTAGGTTGCTCTTAGAATAAGTTTAAATGACACATTTTTCTTCTATGAGATTAAGACATAGCCCTAACTCAGAAATGGAGAAGGCAGTCCTGCAGGCAGATCTAGTGAGCTGGGCTCCCTCTACATTGGGCTAGCTTTTCTGGAGTATTGTTAAGGCTTTGGGGATGGCTCTGTTTCCAACTCCAGTTAAATACATAATAGATTATCCTCCAAGTTAAAAAAAATCACATGACTCCTAAATCATGTGAATACATGGTAATGCAATTGGTAATGAAAAATCTATTTGATCCTGAAAAATAGAAATAGTAATAGAATATACATAAAAGAAGTAGATTTTAGGTTTTTTCCTCCCAAACACCATTCAGTGATTTTGAACATTAATCCTGTTTTAGACCAGTGTCTATAAATGCTGGTGCATTTTTCTCTGAGAGTAGAAAGGAGTTTCTTTCCCCTCTTTTGATATCTCTTTGTAATACTATCACTAATACTGTGCCATATAATTAGTATATGGTTTTCTGTATGGGCATATCTGAAGTTAGGTTCTAGTTTAAGAAATTTGCTACTTACATCTGGTTCCTAAGCTATTAACTTCTAGTTTTCAACTCTATGGAACACATTGGCTAATAGTAAAAAGTGAATTATTTATCAGTAAGTAACTGCCTCAAATGCCCTCACTTCATAGACTATATGCTGAAGGGAATTGCTTATTTATATTTATGAAAATTGCTTTTTAAAACCATGAAAGTATAGAAAAAAAATCAATGCCAACTGTAGGTCTGCTATTTGTTTCTATTTGATCTGAATAAACTTTGGAGTGTGTATGTCCCGTAAGCCTTGATCAAAAATATGTTTTTGTTAGTCTATCATCCAAAGGTTTCATTGAAGAGACATGTATTAAGGGTTGGTTAAGTAGGTCACCCCATGGGGTGAGGGGGTGAGTGAGGGTGTGTGAGGTCAGTTTCAGAAAGCAGGCAGAGTCAGCTCCTTCTCTCCCCATTTAGCTGACAACACATGGATTTGTATGTACTGAGCCAGGGGGTCAGCAGATGCCTCACCGTCTCTCTGTACACTCTGGTCATATTAGTCCATCATCTGCCCATCACTCATCCTTTTCCAGCTCAGGCTGTCCACCTGACTCATCAGAAGGTACTCAGCAGCAAAACTGCAAACCTCACTAAGATGCTAGCAATGTTCCTTCCACTCTCAACAACTGTGAACTTGTTCTGTTTTGGGGATTGGTCCAAGTCCATCTCACACCCAGATGGGAAGAGGCATCCACATTCAGTTTGCTCAGAATAGCAGACTGATCTTCACTGTGGATCTTATAAAAAATAAACTTTAATGAGGGCCCAAGGAGGCACAGGATTGCTTGAAGGCCATCTCTAGTAATAGCTTGGCTTTTTAGGGTCATTTGTTGCTCATACAGGTTACAAGGTTTTATCTTTCTTTTAATATATGTTCTGAACCTTGGGAGAGATGCTGAAAAAAAAATCTCCTATACTTTTAGGAATAGACTTAAATTTCCAGTGGTTAAAAATGTGTATTTCTGGACTTTTCAGCTATATGATACTTATTAATTACTTAGAATCTTACTTATTTAACAATGTTTCTTACCAGTAAATTTCAGTTAAATTTCACTTTACTGTTCTCATTCTTATTCTAATATTTAGTTTTAGAATAGAAATTGAAGCAGGAAGATCGAGGTTTAATGTGCTTTCCCCCCTAAAATGGAAATACCTTGTATTTTAATATAAAGATTTGGATATTGCCAAATTATTTTCCAGAAAGTTGGTAATAATTTAGACTTTTACCAACAGGTGTATTTAAGTATCTGTTTCTCTGCACCTTAGCCACTTTAAAAGTTTTTATCAATTTCATAGGCAACAACTGAGAACAGCATCACAAAGGCTCAGTGATTTGATACCACACAGCATAGTCTTAGAACGTTGAGGGTGCAGTTAGAGCAAAAGGAGCGTGTGGAGGTGGCAAGAGATGAGGTTAGATATGGGAAAAACCCAGATGGTTCTGGGTGGTGTGAGGTGTGTGCTCATGTGTGATGCTGAACCAAGGATTCGGACTTTATCCTGAGGGCATAGGAATCATTGAAGGGTTTACAGAGTGGAGTTGTGTAATCAGATATCATTTTAAGGGTCATTTTGGCAGCTGTGTGCAAGATGCATTGGAGGGGTTCCCAGATTGGAAGCAGAAAAAGCTCTTAGGAATTATTATTATATTCCAGATGGAAGATAGCCTTCACATAGACACACATAGACACAAAACCAACAAGGTTTAAAGAAAATCAGAGTGGTAGTTGAGGAAATACCTAATTGTGGTTCTGCCATTAAATTATTTTGTTTTTCTTAGCCTCTCTAGTTTTTATATTATGTGATATTCAAAGTCATAAATCTCAAACATATTTTTAAAACATGAATCCTTTGATTCCACGGCAACATTAAAATCCTATGCTATTAAACATGAAAATGTTCCCAAGAAATGAGCTGAGGGCATTATTTATTTCTAAGGATCTTTTGGTATATTGCAAAAAGAGATTTAGAATATACTACTTTGGTAGATTGACTTTTTTTAAATGGCCTCAATTTTTGACCCCTCCCTGTAACGTGACTTTTGAGATGTGACGTTACATCAAAGGATGAAGTCTAGTTCTCCACCCCTTGAATCTGGCCTGGCCTTGTGACTTACTTTGGCCAATTTCATGACGTGATGGTATCCAGCTTTAAGCCTAGACCTCAAGAAGGCTTGTGCTGTTCTCTTCGCTCTTTGAGGACTCTGCTACCAGAGATTGGTGCGCTGGCATGTGAGAGACCAGTTGTCTTAACTAAGATTATCTTAGACCAGCCTATCCCCATTTGACTTCCCAGCAGAAATGTGGTTGAGCCCCACTGAGCCCAGCTCAAATCAGCAGAATCAGCCAGCCAGCCCATAGACTCTTGAGCACAAATGTTTCTTAGTGTATGCCACTGAGGTTTTGTGGTTATTTGTTATTCCTATTTTATGGATAAATTGTAAAGCTAAATTAGAAGGAAAATTATAATGACGTATAACTTTTATGATTTTGGAGGACTTTGGGCAATCCAATGAAATAAAGTGGAACCCAAGTGTTCTGTCTTCTAACTTTAGATTGTGCATTTCTAGCTATTCTGGCGTCTAAGCGATTGAATATTTCCTTTGGAATAAAAATTATAATAATCATTATTCAATATCCTTAAAGACTTTGCAAACTAATTTAGTGCATTTCTTTTTTTTTTTTTTTTCTTTTACGGTACGCGGGCCTCTCACTGCTGTGGCCTCTCCCGTTGCGGAGCACAGGCTCCGGACGCGCAGGGTCAGCAGCCATGGCTCACGGGCGCAGTCGCTCCGCGGCATGTGGGATCTTCCCAGACCGGGGCACGAACCCGTGTCCCCTGCATCGGCAGGCAGACCCTCAACCACTGTGCCACCAGGGAAGCCCAGTGCACATCATTTTTTAAAGATAATTTCATTTATTTTAAAAACCTGAATAGATACGTTCTAAAATTGAGGTTGCGATCTGAAATGCCTGTAGAGGCCAGGCATACAGCATGCTTGAGTGACTCGTGCTTGGTGTAAAATACTAGGCAGTATGAGAGATTTGGCAGAGTGAAGGACACATTTCCAATCCAAAGGCATTACATTCAAATTTTTAAGAATACTGTGCCACCCGAACACAACATACATGTGGGTCAATTCAGTCCATAGGTTGCCAGTTTATGACCTCTATTCTAAAATTTTGATTTCTGGCCTATGTTCAATCACTAGCTCAAGCTTTACCTTTAACAGGTTTGAGCTGAATTTTGTGACTAAAAGAAAATGAAGGAAGGATGAGATGTTTTATGTCTTTTATTTCCTCCATCAGCCTTCCTATAGTAATCAGTACGTATTAGATTGGTTCCAACATCTTTCCTTTTTATTACTCATCCAGATGTAATAGGAAAGAGCTAAGTCTTCTGGAAAAGTAAGTAAAACATCCCCATTCTGGAAGACCTGTCTGTGGCTAGTACCTAGAAAGAATTATTGTAGCTGTGGTGTACTTAAAGGTCACCTCCCCTTTGGTATGGAGAAGATGTTCACTGAGGCACCGACCTGGCACAAACTTGCAGTGCTTTATCACCAGCTGTCACAGCCCACCCTGACATGGATCTTGTAAGCAGACTCCAAGAACTGGCTCTTCATGTTTTTCACACACACAAGGTTTCAGGTTAGCTACAGGACATTTTTCTCCCTAAGTGTTAGAAGAGGTAAAAACAAACTTCTATTTAAATGTCCTTGTCCTCTTGAGCATGGTTCAGCGATTCAGGCAGATTGAATACCCAGCTTATTTAGAGTGAATTCATTAACAATGTATTTCAGAGCCTCTGCCATTTAGTTCTCTCTATCCCACTCCTTACCCCTCATATACGTACATGCCCACATATGCACACACACAATAGCTCTGACAGTGAGAGAGATTTTTCAAAAGAAATAAATTTTAAAAATGGATTCCATAAGGAACACTTTTAGAGCTATACAGTAGAAAAATGGAGAAAAGAAATGCTGGAAAAAGAAAATTATTTTGAAATTGTAGTAGTAGTTTTAATTATAGAGTACTCTAAAGAGAGAAATAGTGGTGGCCATAATAGCTACTGATTTAAGAAGGAACATGAAAGGGTGCTTGTTTTCAAATGCTCCCATGGCTTCTCATAATTTGCAGAGAAAGGATGTTTTTAATAACTACTCAATAAATACTTGTTACATGGTTGACAGAATTCAGAATATAATTTCTCTAAACTTTATCAACCCCAACATGAGGAACCTTTTTACTCTTTGCATTAATAAAAAGAAATAGGTAAATTGTTCACTGTAACTAATAGTGTGTTACCTATGACATTTTAGTTTTTATTTAGTTATCTCTGTAGAAAGCACATTTTGAATCTCCTGGCTGATTATGAAGCAATTTATTCATTTATTTATTCATTCAAATAGTATTTATTCAGTGTTTTAGGCATAGTGCTGGGCATTGGGGGATAGTAATAATCAAGAAAGTCATGTTCCTGTTATTATGGAATTTGTCTTCTAGTTGGGAGAAATATCATTTAAAAATCATTAATAAATACGCAAATAAACAGGATAATTTCAGATTGTGATAAATGGCATAAAGGAAATAAACAAGATAATATGAAGGAAAGTAAAGGAATGGGAATTGGAATGATTTTGTCAATCCATGGTGAAATAAGTCCTTTCTGAATAAAATAATATTTTTGTAGCCATCTCGTGCTTAAGAATAAGCCATCCAGAGATCAATTTTCAGTAATAACAGACTAATTTGTTTTCTACCACCCCACCCACTGGGAATAACTATAAAGCTGGAATAAATAAAAACAATATATTTGATAGCATCAGAGAGATAGCAAGATAGTAAAGATGTGTAAGGAAATACCTAGAAGTGAATCCGATATTTGTCATCAGTTTTCCCCTTGAGGCATTTGCTGATTCAGAAGTGGCAGCTGAGAAACTGAAGTTAAAACCATGGCTTAGAGGTTAAACTGGGAAGAGATTTTAGCAGTCTCTGAGTGCTGCTAGAATTTGGACCTCTCTAAGGAAGAGAGGCCCTGGTAAACACCTGAAGTTTTTAGTTGGAACCTCAAAGGGCTAATATCTAGGAGAAAGGGTGTGCTAGTAATACACCACCCCTCAAAATAATGGAGACCCAGTTTCGAATTAGCTCAGTGCCTGATTACATTATGGTGATCTCTTACTAGCTTAGTTGCTTGCCAGAAACAATTGTAAATCCTCTCTGATGGAAGATAACGTCATTCAGAGATTTCACAGTGTTTAGCATTCAATCTAAAGTAACTAGATGTATAAAAAGATAAGAACTGAATGAAAGCCAAAAGAAAAAAATCCTGGACAACAAAACATACCTATAGAAGGTTCAGATATTGAAATTATTAATATGAAATTATCAGACTTGGAATTTAAAGTAATATGATTAATATGCTTTATAAGTTTAATATAAAAGTGAGTATTTGATAGAGAAGTGGAAATTATAAGAAAAATAATAGGTAGAATTTCTAGGAATTCTTGTCTGAAAAGACAATAACTGAAATTAAGAATTCAATGAATAGTTTATCATCAGATTAGTCACAGCAGAAGAGAAAATTGGTGAACTGAAGATGGGTCAGAAGGAAATATTCAGACTGAAGCATAGAAAGGTAAAAGAATGGAAAACACAGAATATATATGTTATATAGGACATAGTGAAAAGTGTCAACATACGTGTAATTATAGTCCCAGAATGAGCAGAGAGGAACAGGATGTGGCAGAAACTACACTTGAACAGATGATTGCTAAAAAAGATTTAAACCACATTCAGGAAGACTCAATTAGCCCTAAACTGGATGAATACAAAGAAAACTGTACTTAGAAATGATGTAATTAAACTGCCAAAGACAAAGAGGAAATATTGTAGCAGTTAGGAAAAACAGGCATATTACCTTCAACAGAGCAATAATTAGACTGAAAACGGGATGGTCTCTTCAAAGTGCCAAAAGAAAATAACTTCCAATCTATAATTCTCTATGCAAATGTCCTTCAAAAAAAGGCAAAATTAATACATTTTTAAACAAAAAGTGACAAAAGTTGTCACCAGCAAACCCAAACTAGAGAATACTAAGGGGTGTTCTTTAAGCAAAAGAAATGATCATAGGGCTTCCCTGGTGGTGCAGTGGTTGAGAGTCCGCCTGCCGATGCAGGGGACACGGGTTCATGCCCCAGTCCGGTAAGATCCCACATGCCACGGAGCGGCCGGGCCCGTGAGCCATGGCCGCTGAGCCTGCGCGTCCGGAGCCTGTGTTCCGCGACGGGAGAGACCACAACAGTAAGAGGCCCGCGTACCGCAAAAAAAAAAAAAAGAAAGAAAAAATCATAGATGGAAGCATGAAGCTGCAGGGGAAAATATATGAGTATATGAATATTGACAGGAAAAAAACAGTATTGTTTATGAAAGCACAAAAACAATCATGTATTTCTTGTGCAGTTTAGTTATTTTGTACACACACCTAGCCATACGTGTGTGTGTGGCTGTGTGTGTATACTGTATATATAGACAGTACATATATGTGTGTGTGTGTGTGTGTATATATATATATTTTTTTTCTGTACAATGTATGTACCAAAAATCTATTCTAGTTACTATGTCTGCATAACAAATTACCCCAAAACTTTGTGGCTTAATATGATTACAACATATAGTTTGCTCACAATTTGGGGAGGGGTTGGCAGAGATAGTTTAAGTTCTGCTCAGATTGGAATCAGCTGGAGTGGCTCAAAGACTAGGAAGTAGAATCATCTGGAGGCTTGCTCGCATGGCTGGCAGTTGTTGCTGGCTGTTGGCTGAGACCTTTGCTGGGGCTGTTGACAGGAACACTTTGTTCCATATGGCAGCTGAGTTCCAAGAGGAGCCGCCTGACACATACTCACACATACACACAAAGAGAGAGAGAGAGAGAGAGAGATCTGATGAAAGATTATTAGATTATTCTAGGTAGAGGAAACAGCAAGTACAAGTGTCCTGAGGTGGGAATTATTCAGTGTTCAAGAGTCAGAAAGAAGAGCAGTGAGACTGAATAAGGGACATAGTCTTATGAGATAATGTTGGAGCTGGTCAGGGGAGGCAGGTGGGCGTGTTTCAAGTTCCAATCAGGGAAATAGTACTACAGCAGGTCGTGTCTGATGTGCTGGTTTGAGCACCGCCATATGTATAAGTATTTCCTACATAAGGATTCCCAGGAAAAGGAGATAATGTTAGATTTAAGGGTATTCTCTTTGTGAACATATGTAAAAACTATATTAAAAATTTATCATCATGGCCATTCTGATTTCTAGAATTTAAAAATAATTTTAGATTTAAGAACAATAAAGAAGTATTCTGAGTATACCATACTGGGTAAATAACCCAGTCCTTTGTTATATTAATGCTATACAACAACATATACCAAACATTTTGTAGTCATTGCTGAAATCTCACTGGAGGAGATGTTAACCGGCATGATATGCTAAGGATTCGAAGATATCCTGATGTGAACCCAAACCATTGAAGATTACTGACAACTCGCTCTTAATATTAACATTTGCTACTTTTTTGTTAAAGAAATAATTCAGCCTAAATAAAAATAGCTAATGCAATGTTACTGGAAATAGCTTCCCTTCCCCCCCCACCCCACCCCCAACTGTCTCTCACCTTCATCTCAGTCTTAGGCCGGCTATCACGCAGTTGAAGAGACTTAAGACCGTGCTGCGTCCAACATAAATGGACTTGAAGTATCAGTGTGGGACAAGAGAAAAAATTTGGAACGAAAAGCAGTATTTCTTCCTTCCATAGGGTCTAACTCTGTAGCCTTGAATTGGATTATTAAACTCAGAGAAAAAGGCCCTTCAGCAGCTTTCAGAATGCACTGACAGACACACTTTGCAATTGTTCTGCTTAAACACCTCGCCTTAATGGCTTTAATAATAAATTCAGTTTTCTGGCAGCAGATAAATTCCTTCAGAATTCTCCAATCCAAATAAATGCAGAATTACTGGAGTGCCTTGCTGCCATTATTTGATTTATACACAGAAAAGAGCGTTGTCCTTTGTGGGCTATTTGGTGTTAGAACAAGATAACCTTCTTCTTATCTGGAGATTCCGTGTTTTGGGGGTCCAGCCTGTCTTTCCTCTGCCTGGAATCTCCATTCCTCTCTTGGTACCAAGAGAGGACTTAGTCCAAGGAAACTTGCCAGTCCTGTAGGATCTACCACATAGGTTATCTCCAGTGAGTTCTCAAGTCTCCCAAGTTAGTCACTCTTTGCTCTGGGACCCCCCAGCAAGTAATTCTTAGAGAACATTTTCATTGCTTTGTAATTCATTATTGTTTACTTAGGATGTCGGCTCTTTAAGAACAGAGACTGTTGTTTCTCCTCTTTCATTTTTCCCTTATAGCACCAGCACCATCCCTGGTGCACAGAGGAAGCCTGCTGAACATATGCCCTTAGTTCCAAAATGCATTTGCCACAAATCTTCACAGAGTTCATGCTTTTTGTTACACAATATCCTTTATTAGCCATGACATGATCATAGAGTTGCAGTGAGTATTAAGGAAAAGTACAGATTAATTATCTGACAGAGCAAAAGGTCATGCCACTTTCAAAATGGTTCGTTTCAAACAAAAGCAGTCAGATAAAGTACTATAACTGGAATCCATTCTCTGCAGTGGATGTGTTGGCAAAAAAATGATCCTGGATTATCCCCCCACAATAAAACATGTTATTTGATTTCCTGTCACAATTAGGGGAATTGATACATGTAACATTGTTCAACTTAATTTTTTTCCCCTCACCTCCTGTTCAACTTACTCTCAACACAGGTGGTTCACACTAATGAATAAGTATATTAAGACAGCGAAAATGAAAATTATTCCAGCCATGAAAGATGCTTTGTGCTTCATGTTAAAAGTAAAAAAAAAGGCAAACAGGTCATTTGTAGGCATCTGCTTCTGGGGCAGCAATCTTCTGGATATTGATTCACCTCATTTTATGAGGATTAGCACTAAGACTAAATGCTAAAAGACATCATAGGAATACTTTTTATATTCATATGAGAAAGTAAAGCTACAACAATCAAAATGACAAATACTGATTCTTATTTGCAAAAAAAGCAAGTTTTTAATCTGTTCAGAATAGAAATAAAAGTTTTGCTTACAGTATAACATTTATTAGTTTTTCTCTGAATCTGGCCTTACCTTTTAAATTATTTTTTAAATTTCCAACAAAAATAAAGAGCCACTTTAACTTTATTTATATTCTACCTTAATGTACAAATAAATTATGTCGGTATAAAAGGAAAGTGTACAAAACAACTGGTAAATAGATGAATTTCAGGCAGGAAAGAAAAACCCAACACCAACAAAAGCAGTACAATAGAGTGGTGAACACAAGGAATGCAGTCATAATGGCCTGAACAGCTGCCAGAAAGCCAGTAGGAAATGCAGAAGGGCACTAAAAGACAGTTATTGGTTAATGCCCTTATTGTTAAATTAAATTGAGTGTATATGATTTGTTGCATATTTAATACAGTTTGTTATGGTTGAATCTAACCATAATATTATTAATTGTATTACAGTCATGAGTATGTTGAAGAAATAAAAAGTATGTTCCTGTGTCTACTTAGTAGTCTAGTTAAAAATGGCTACTTCTCTTCTGTTAATTCTGATCTAAGAGAACAAAGAAAGTTACATTGTGAACACATTCCCTGCCACTAGGGGGATATTCTTAGGAGTGAAGTGGCTGGGTGTGCACCTACTCAGCTGTAGTACGCCTTACAAACTGACTTCCAAACTCATTGCATCAATTTATACTCTCACCTGCTTTTGTATAAGTTCTGGCTTTTTGACATCATTGACACACTTGGTATATTTTGTCTTTTTTGTTTTTGTCTTTCTAGGGGTCTAGAGTTATATCTCACTATGCTTTCAATTTGTTTTTTTTTTTTTTAAGAGAGATAACTCTTGTAATATGGATTGCACTGGAAGACAACATAATGGATACAGACTTAGTAGGACTTGGACCTTGGATATGAAAAGATGATAGCAGAGTAGCTGAGGTTGAAAGGCAGGATAACTGGAAGGATGACAGGCCTTTTTTTGGCCTTTAAAATTATTTATGTGAGTTCTCTTAAAGTTTTTATACATATAACTATATCATTTTTATACAGCTATGATTATTACAGAAATATCTACAATACTATTTTTAAAGATGGGGATACAGCCAAAAAATAGGCTTTTGGGTAGAAGATGATGAGGGCAGTGGAGTTTGAGGTATAATTAATACTTTACATTGGGTTACCATGGTTTTGTACTTAGAGGATTACCATTCCCAGATCATTAAAAAGCATAGTTAAAAAAAAAAAAAAAAAGCTAAGGTTTAACTCTTAGAAGCCATGTTGTAATAGTAAATCAAAGTATGCTTTGAAAAAGATACCAAAAACCATAAAAGGGATTTACAAAAGAAATGGCTTTCTGAAAGACTAGATCTGTATGCTACTACCCAATTCTTTGTAGCGTGTTTTTACTCTATTAAAGCTGAATTCTGCAAACAACTACATAAATTTTACGTAGAGCTAAAGTCATAAAGAAGGGGAAAAGGGTGAATTGTTCAGTAAAATGTGGTTAGATGGGCATTTTCTAAGAGGATTGTCTGTTATAGGAATAGACGTTTGGACAAAGTTCCTCATTTTTTCAAAAGACTTCAAGAGACTTTATTCACACTTCAATATACAGAAAACTCAAGCAGTTAAATTTGATCTTAGAATTGCCACTAATCAGCCTGTTAAGAAAAATAAATTTTACTCACACAAATATGAGTCTTTAAGTAACTAGAGGAATTTCAAGTGTTATACTCACCTATTGGCTCTGAATATAAATTGAATGTTTTATCTCCCCTCCCCCCAACATTCATTCGTCTATACACAGTTTTTATGTTTCATTAACTAGAGTGGTATGCCCGTGATACTGATCTACTCTCTAAGATATGGCTAGTTACCAGCTGTTGAAAATAGGCATTTTGTTCTAGATTTTGAATATTGTTAGGTTAAATAATTAAATTTAGAAATAATCTATGGTCCTTGTAGTTGAAAATTTTACTGGAAATTTGCCTTGAAGTTTAGAGGGAGCTTTTCATTCTTCCCTTGCTCACCTTTTGAATTCCTACTAATTCTTCCAGGTTAAATTAGTTGAGGGTGGAGGGAGGTAGTTACTTAGTAACAAAATCCCCCCAAATATTTAGAGCTTATTGCGCTAAAAGTTTACTTCTCATTCACATCACAGGCCAGTGGTGGCCTATGGGAATTTTATCCCATGTAGCTGAGATTTTTGAGATCACCAGGAAAAAATGGGTTAAATGCTTGGCACTTGGCGTATGTACACATCTTTAGAAGGATTCAGTCAGCAGCAGCTACTGAGTGTCCTTTCTTATTATTTAGTCATAAGACAAAGTAATAGGAAATGATATTCCTCAAGACAGATATTTCTTCTCTGGTTTTCATGTCCATAAAACCAGCCATCCTATGCAATGGGGCAGGGTCCTCATTGGTGATAGTGACCAAGAAGGCCTTAAGATTCCCCTCAACTTGACTTACCTTTACACAGCCTTCTTCCTGACTCCAGGCTCCTGACCTTCCTTTTCTTAGAGCGCTTACATTAGAAAACTTGTAATTGTAAATTATTTTCTGCTTCCTTGAGATGTAAATCTATAACTCAGCACTGCCTTTCTCAAGGACCTGGGCGCCATTCCTCTGAAATGAAATTATCGAAAAAGATGATGCCCTAGATCTTAGCTTGTAAGAGAGGGTAGGAGCCTAACTTCTGTAGGTTCCAACTGGCAGACACAGATGGCCTAATCTCATTGACCACCGCACCCATGATGTCCTTCAATACTTTTCCACTAGCTCATCCCAGCACTTAAAAACTCTCCTGACTTTTGTCCCAGGGGAGTTGATTTCAACCTCTCACCCATATTGCATTAGTCTTGAATAAAGTCTTCCTGGCCTGTTTAACTCCTTCCAGTGTAATTTTTCTTTGCCAAGGGTAGCCAGTATATATAATTCAGAAATGATTTTCAAATAAAAGTGCTTTTTAATCACTAGTTATCCTATAAACTTTGTTCTTATGCTGGGTGTTCAGCATCTTGAATGTATTTTATTTCTTTTTCTATGAATTTTGAAATCTAAAATCACAGAAAAATAATAGTTTTAAACAACAGGGAGTGTTTCTTTCGAGAACATTAACCACCATCTATATCAAGTATCTCAGAAATGTTAATTTTCCTTCTCTCAGTATTATAACTCAATCCTAAAGAGATTTTCAAGATTCAGACAAAACTTTAATTAAAAATGTGTTCAAATTAAGGTGTTATTTATAATAGCTAAATTATGATACATCTAACTCACAGGAAAATACTGATGATATGATGTTAAATAGATAAGACAGGAATCAAATGGCATAGTCAGTACTGGAATGTAAGCAATGGCTGTCTTTGGTTGGCTTATTATAGATGATTTTTTCTCTTTACATTTTTCTGTATTTTAAAATAAAAAATTTACTTTATCACAAAATAAATATTACTTTAAAATGCCACCATAAAACAATTTTAATTACTCTCTTAAACTGCTAAGAGGAAAAGAACCAAGAACTTTGCTTTTCAGGATCACAGATTGAGAAAAAGAGAACAATGCATTGTAATTAGAAGGTTTTAAAAAATATTCTCTTAGAATAAATGCTTTTCCAATTTGATATCTGAAATGTTTCTCTACATTAATATTCATGAACTTTAGTATTATAATTATCTACCTTTAAAATTTATGTTGTAGAATTTTAAGAATTATGATACCTTTTTATGTAAGAAATTACTATTTTTTGTATGATGAGTTAGATTCCACTAAGTAGGGAAAACTACATTTTTAGTGGCTCCAAAATGAACAATGTTCATCATTCTGAAGATTTTTATTATTATATTTACTTTTCATGGCACAATATTTGTAAGCTAGAACATCACATTTCTAAGCTGAGGCTTGGGTATTTTGTCGTAAAGTGATTAAGTATAACTTCTGATTATACACAGAGCATGTTATGAACTATCTGCATAGTCTCAGAAGGTTTGTCCTTGACTTTCTCAAATGTGTCTGGGGTAACGTGTCTTCATTGCCTAGACTTACTGATCCCTTTGTCTCTTGGTCTTCCTCAGTGAGACAAGGTTGTAGATGGGCAGCTTAGCTTGTTCTGGACTTAAAAGCCTTTGTCTTTCCACCTGGAATGGGGCCCTTCTCACTTGTAGGACTGTGGCTTGTGAAAGAGAGTGAACTAACCAAAACAAATAGGGTACTCAGTCTTCATTTTTCAAAGCTGTGGGTGCTCTGCTTCTTCGATTTACATAATGAAAAGTTAAATAAATTTCTGCAAGATTCAATTTCTACAAATTTTCTATTTTTAGGTTGTGCTAATAACTTTTTATACTTGGTAAGTATGAGGAATAAGAAAAACTTGGTAAGAATTCTTACTTGGTAAGAATGAGGAATAAGAAAAACACTTCCATGTTTATTTGAATCTGCTGTGGAATAACATTATTTGCCTTATTTATGTATTATTTCCCTTCCAACTTATCTATTGTAATTACTGAAATATTGTAAGATGGCCATGTGTAATTTTGTAACGATAATGAAAATTCAGGAGACAAAGTCTGTTTTAATTAGATCCACCTGCTTCTTAAGAAATTTTCTTAAAAAGAAAATTTTTAAGAAAGAAAATATTTTCTTATAAAGTTAATTCACACCTTAAGTAAAAACTAAATTCTGTCCATCAGTAAACATATGCAGTTACTAGATTTGTATTTGGTTAAAAGCTGTTATCTCTTTCCTATCCACGTGCCTTATTCAATTTCACTGACAGTTCCCAAAGGTGGTCCTAAAAATTTCAAAAGCTTTTGAGTTTGAAACTACTATGTGCTCTTTCCTATTTGATTGATAAGTTTTTGTTTGTTTGTTTGTTTGTTTTTGCTAAATTGTTAGTTTTGTCCCAGGTAACATTACTGAAGTAGTTGGGATCATAAAATAATCACCTATAGAAATTATTTTGGTTAGATTTCAGTGTTTGAAACCAATGACCATTTGCTGATTGCCTAATAGATGCACATTACTATACTCTAGTAATCAGGGGACTGTGATGCTTGGTGGGTACTGTAGAAATAGAATTCATGGTCC
The DNA here is from genome assembly GCF_003031525.2 of Neophocaena asiaeorientalis asiaeorientalis. Classification (NCBI taxonomy): domain Eukaryota; kingdom Metazoa; phylum Chordata; class Mammalia; order Artiodactyla; family Phocoenidae; genus Neophocaena; species Neophocaena asiaeorientalis. Next base: position 134,269 of record NW_020171819.1, read on the forward strand.
CCTATGTTTGAGAAATATAGTTTCTTCTCAAAGTAACTGTTTTTTCCTAATAAACTGAAATAGTATCTAAAGGGGTAATTCAGTTTAGCAGGAAAGAAGCAGGGAAGAAAATATTTCTTTTTTCTAAAATAGTATATATTCTGCTTTATTACTTACATCACTTAGGGTCCTGGCAGGAAACAAATGGCACTCTCCACTCTGGTAACTAGGCTCATTTAATGAACAGACTATTTGTAATGTGAGGGCAGAATTAAGGTAACTCAACAAGGCTAACAACCACAGCAGATCCGTAGGGGAAGGAGGGGTTACCAGAATCCCGAGAGAACCGTAGCTGAAGCAGAGGGGGACCAGCAAGAGCTGTGGGCTTAGATAGAGAAATGTAGCCACTGCTAACATGCTCCTGGCAGAAAGGGGGCCAGGGAAATAAATACCCCCATCTCTCTTTCCTTCCACCCTCTGATCGGCTACTGGTGCTTCTCATCGGCCAAACCCAAGCAGAATCCAGAAGGCAAGGCATAGAGGTCAGCCTCCTGGGCACAGAGCATGGTGGAGAAGGATGGAGGACATATCTGGGGAGGGGAGAGCAAATGGAGGAGATTCAGCACCACATTTAGAATTTGACCATAAATTTTGAGACAGTAGAAAGGTAGTTGTGCTTCTTCAGTGTTGCCATGAAGGAGATAAGGTGAACTTGACAAGATTACATATTTCAAATGCAAATGGCTTCATATTAACTTGCCAAAACAATTTTGGAACTACAGTTGGACCTTGAACAATGCTGGGGTTAGGGGCACCCACCCTCCTTGCAATCAAAATCCACATGTAATTTACAGTCAGCCCTTCATATCTTCAGTTCCTCATCCTTGGATTCAACTAACTGCGGATCGTGTAGCACTGTAGTATTTGCTATTAAAAATTCTGCATGGACCCCTGTAATTCAAACCCGAGTTGTTTAAGGGTCAACTGTATTTTAGAATAATGTCCTAAAGACAACTAAATTGTATTTTACACACCCAATAGAATAATACATGATTTGTTAATGATCCTCAGTGCTCATGAGTCACTGTGATTTTTAACTTAAAAACCATAGCATTTTGAGGGTAAACTCATACCAAACTCCTCAGATTTAGTGGGTCAGGGGTTAGGTAATCTGGGTTATACTAACACTAGCTAAGATAAAGTGTTATGGGTACATGTGTTACACCACTCTCCTGTACCATTCCCAAGGTCAGCAGCTTTGTTTGCCATGCCTCAATCGTTATGCAATGTTGTGCAGAAAATTCATTTTGCTTTGGCTCATGTATAGATAGTGGCAGTCTTAAGTTGTAGTGGGTTGGCCAAAAAGGTCGTTCAGGTTTTTCCATAAGATCGTATGAAAACCCGAAGGAACTTTTTGGCCAACCCAATACTTGGCAAAATGTGATAAAACAAAGGGACAAATCTAAGATTATAGAAATGAATGGGTGCTATGCTCAAGGGAATTAGACTAATAGTTACAATTAAAGTGTTTCTTTAATTATTGAACACATTCCTTCTGTAATTTAATTTTAGAACTTTAAATTGTGTTACTTAGAAACCATTTATAGCAGCAAATTGATGTTTTACTTAACTTTTATGTTTTCAATATGAATAATAAGTAATAATTTGATTACTAAAATATTCATAAAATAGAGTATTATCCAAGCAACACTTATAGCAAGATTCAGGAGAAAACAATAACTGTCAATTGTTGAATTTCTCTAGTATTTTCTGAACAGGTTGATTTACAGAATAGAAAAACATTGCACACACAATTCAGGTATTTCAGGGAATTGCACATACATGTTATATATTAAAATATAAAACTTCTTTTTTGTGTATAGAATCCAGCAGTACAAAAACACTTTTAAATGCTTTTTAAAAGTATCAAAAGCATAATTTTATGTCTTTAGAGTTAATGGTAATTTTGTTTTCTTTTTGCTTTGAATCCAAGAGGAAACCATTATAAATCTCTCCTAAAAGATTTATTTAGTTTTTTTTTTTACTGTCCTTTGAGCACAACCAATTTTTTCTCTCTGAAGTCAATTTTGAACATTATATGTTTCTAACGTCTTGTAATCATAAATAGTCAAATTTTTGGTAAACTTTTCAGAACAATCACTCTTATATAAGGTAATTTCTTGTAAACTAGTCACTACTACTCTCTGGCTATGGGTATATAAGATGGAGCTTCTATAGCCCTATTGACAGAAGTACCTTCTGCTGTTGTCTGACGTGGCATTCCAGATCCCCCTTTCTTTCTCCTGTCTACTTTATGAAATTCAGATCCATTATATTTTTTAATATGCAACTTCAAAACTATTAAAATTAATAAAGTAAAATGTGGTAATATAAACCACGTGATAAAAATTATCTAAGTCACCCTAACATTCCTACTTACCTTTCAAAACTCACTTTAATAATTTAAACTGCGTCCATACAATCCTTCTGTGGCTTTTTACCCAGCCCAGTCCCTATTCATTCATGTATTCTGTAAACATTTATGGAAAACCCATGACCTATCAGAAAATGAATAAAGCCCTGGGAACTCAAAGATGAACTAGATGCAGTTCTGCCCCCTCAGAGTCTAATGATTGAATTAGACATGTAAGCAGATAATTACAAAACCATTTTTCCAAGATCATGAACAAGGGGACAGAGACATAAAAGAAAGAATGTGGAGTAGTGAAATAAGAGATCAACTGTATCCGAAAACGTACTCTAAAGAACTTGAAAGGTATCTTGAAGGGTGAATAGGACTTTTCTAAGCACAAAGGGGTATGAAGTTCATTCCAGGCAGAGAAAACCAAACTCCTGTGTAAAATGTGGAGGAGTTGGACCTGCTTGAAGAACAGAGTTTAAGCTTAACTAGAGGATGTGCCATGAGATGGGGAACAGTGGGAGATTGAGACTGAAAATGTAGGATGTGCCAGTGTATGAGGTATGGGGGTTGAGGAGAGAGGATTATCCTCTAATATTACCTTTATTACTCCACCATTTCATCTCCCAAAAATTTCCATTAAAACTACATCTCAGAAACTGTGGAGAAAGGAATACAATTAACACTAAAGAAATTAAAGACATTCCCTTAACTCTTCTATAGGTATCTGATAAATCTTAGAGTTTCAGAGAGTCAGTGGGTTAGAGGAGGGATCTTTGAGTAGGACTATTTCTCCATAAATCATACTATTCAGTCTACTTTTCTCAGATGCTTAAGTTATAAAATGGAGATAATAAAACACATCTCACCAGGCTATCATAAGGATCAAATGGGAATATATGTGAAAGTCTTTAGTAACTGGCAAAGTTCTATCCAGTAATGGTATTTTATTTAAAGTGGCTCTGGATTTCAACCTTCTATTTCTTGCTATAAAACTTAATTTTTTCCTTTCTGTAACTGAGCCCTTTTCAGGGTTTTTTTTTTTTTTTTTTTTTTTTTTTTTTTTCTTCTTCCTGGAGAAGTTGTCATGGGTGCTCTGCAAACAGACTCTGAGACTGAGTATACTGGGAGAAAGTTGGTTTATGGGGAAACTCTCTGGAGATACCCCTGTAAGAAAGTGAGGAAGGCCCTATAGGCTTGCTTTCAGTTGAGGCAACAGGACAAACCCTGATCACTGCATCAGGAGTCAATGGCTGGGAGCCAGCTCTGGGTGAGGCAGTTCCCAGCCAAGGGCATTCCAAGCAAGCAGGCAGCTATGCACCAACAGTGACAACCCCAGCATCCAGGGCATGGGTGCCTCTGATCTGAAGAGGGGATCTAGTCAGAGCACCATAGCACCCACCTACTTTCTCTTCCTCCATCTGGTTCCAGTATGAAGTCTGAGGTGTGAGCTGCCCTTGCCTGTGAAAATATAGGGCTCCCAGCTGGAGGACATTCGGGGTAGCCCTCACTGGAAAATCAGGGAGACTCTAATCTTGAAGGTCCTTTGTGTTATACATTCAGGGGTTCCCGGAGAGATTTTCAATGTCAAGTTGCCTCCTCACTACACACTTTTTATGTTTGTTTTGTTTGCCTGAGTCCCCCAGTACTGGTTTCGATTGTGGAAAACTTTTTTTCCACATTTATATGTCCTCATTGTCATGTATACCTAATGATGACTTGAATTGATGTACTAGTTTTTACATGAGAAAAGCAGCTTTTAAAGCAATAAGTGTAGCATAATGCAAAATTGTAAAAGATATATGTATATGAACATATATATGCATGGAGGAAAAGCTAGAAAGTTACACACTGGAAAAGAGTAATAATTATTCCTGTATGGTAAAATTATTAGTAATTTGAAAAGTTTTAAATAAAGTTTGCATTTCTTATTTGACAAACTTTTTTATAATCATAAATAAGTACAAGAAAAGTTTTTGAAAAATGATATAGTACCTTAACAGTATACAAAATGTTTTCACATACATTATTACATGGAATACATACATCTAACTTCTTACCATGTCAGATGATAGAAGGTCTTATGAGATTATTTTACAGATGTGAAAACTGATTATTCATAGAAGTTCATATACACATTCACACCACTATTATGTTGTTAAAATCTGTCCTTTAACTTGGGTCTTATGAGTCCAAAGCCAGTGCTTTTTCCAGAAGGACCATGTCCTTCTTCCCTCCAAGTATAATGCATCACAGTAATTACCATGCTTATTATTTTAAAAATTAACTCCATTTTTAAATAGATGTACAGTTTTCTTGGTTTGTTTCACAGGTAACGTGACTGTCTTCTCCCTACTTGAAAAATTTAAAGGAAAAAGACCTATGCTTATAACAGTCAGTAGAAAATTATTCAGGCAGGAACAGTCATTAAATTCAACTGACTCTTTTTTCCAAGTAAGTTGCTCAGATTTAAGCCTTCAAGGAAGTATAAAGTTAAGCTTTTCCAAGAACTGTAAGGTATATTTCATACCTCACCTATTAGAATATTTTGAATATTATATCTTGCCCATAATGTAGCAATATTAAAGAACTTAAGAATCTCTATTTTTTAACATTTTATGTATAAATTTTTTATTGCTTCAATATGTCTTATACTTGTAATTTTATACTAAAATGATGTTTTATATTAAAGTAGTTATGTACATTAGACTCTAGCAATATATGAGAAATTTGGTTAATCAACTTGGTTAGTTTTCCTTTAAGTTCTGTGCTTGAGGAAATATTTCTCAATTAAAACTAAGGTAGTTCATCTAGAACAATATAAAATAATAGGATTTCTATAAAATAATTTGAGGGCATAGTTTATAATACACTGAATGGTTGTTTTACTAAGAGTTCAAGTATTGGTGATAACGTAGTAGCGCACTGAATACAAAAGAACTAGACCTTTCTTTATCTTTGAACATAAGTGGGCATGAACAATTCTCTGTGGTCATAAACAGAAAAATATTTACGTACTAAATATATTTAGGACCTTCAAGAGGAGACCATGAGTTCTCTGGGCATTTTGAGGCTTTTAGAGGAGAAGCTGGCCAAAGAGGTATTAGCAGTGTTGTAGCAGTAAGAGGTTTTGAGGTGATAGCAGAAAGTGAGCAGTCTTTAAGGAGACATAGCACTAAAATATGTGGAATGTCAGGGAAATAATTCCAGGTAAGGGAACAGTGTAACCAAAGACACAAATGTGAAATTGAACTCTGGCTTCTTTGGTTGGCAAGGACACTGATCTCATAAGTGAAGGCAGTTCAAGGTGGGAAGTAAGATTAGATAAATGAGATAAGACCGAATCAGAGAGAACTTGAACACAAAACAGAAGAGATAAGATTTAGAATGTGATGAAATATTAAAAAGTGCTTGAGCAGACAAGTGTTGTAATGATTGGTACCATCTATACCACACGATTGGTCCAGTAGTAAAACTAGCTAGGTTTCAAAAATTGAAATTAGAGGATTAGGATTACGCTGGTGGTGTCAAAAATTAAGAAGGATGTGTATGAGATTACAAAAATTCAATTAAAAAATTTTTCACTGACCATAGGATATAAATATCCATTTATAATATACATTTAAATTTACTTCAAACCTCTTTTTAAACGTCTATATAACACAAAGAATTTAGACCCAGAAGGACTGGAACTTCAGTGGTAGTATATTGTAGAGATGAGAAAACTGAGTCTTTAGAGAAGAGATCTGGTTGGTCCAGGGCTATGCAGATGTAGTGGCAGGACCCTGGATTTGGTGTCAGGAGGCCTGAGTTCAATCTTGAGCTTTGCTTCTCACTGTCTTTGTGACCTCGGGCAAGTCTTTTAATCTCTAAGAAGTTAGGTTTTGTCTTCTGAAACAAGCCTATGTGAGACCTCACCTGCCTAATGTGAAAATTAAGCTGCTTTGCTGAAGTTCTACATAGCTATAACGTATGAACTAGAATTCATAGGATGAACAGGCAGGTTGAACTAGAATTCCGGTTTCCAGCCATTTTGGACAGTGCATAAATCGTTTTTGTCTGTATTGCCTTTTGCTCATGAATGCTCAGTTTGTTCTCTGAAATCTGACACATGACTATGACACATTCTTCAAGGGGAAGAGATCTAATAAAAACCATCCCTCTAGGTCCAGCATTCTGACAGGCCTCAATCACAATTTTTGGAAATCTTTTCAGAGGTTCAAATATCTATTTGGGTCTGAGATAAAAGTTTTGATGCTGTCTATGGCTCACTGTTCCAAACCTCACCTCTTATCATGTAAAGTTTACTGGGAGATTTTATATTTTATTCCACCAAAATTAAAACTTCCTTATAATTTCAATGGCTCTAAAAATTTCCTTTTTCTATTCTCTCCAGAATAACAAATATATACTAAATAGAAAGGAGCTAAGAGATAGGAAGCTTTGTGGCTTTGAAAATGCATGTTTATTGTCCTAAAGTAATATATTCCAGGTGGGAAATAATGGTGACAATCATGTGCATCTAGTTTGATCAGAGAAATGACTGCTGCCTGGGCTGGAGATACCAAAATGTCACCAACAAGAAATAAAATTGATCCCATAGCCTAAGAGAAAGCTGAAGAGGCAGGTGACCCCAGGTATGGGTCTTATAAAAATGCTGAGGAAAGGAGTAATGCAGGCCATTCTGCTTGATATTTTGTATGACACAGGTTAGTGCTCTTATATCCTTTTGGCTAAAGTTACATGCTTTATAACTGGCACTTTCAGTAGCCACATTTTTATCATATCACCTGTTACTTCTAGATATTTTATCTTTTTGCGCATATTGAAAATAGGATCTTTATACTTTTTGACTAGTTATTTTTTTATAGTAAAAAAATAAACTTTTTCTTATTTACTTTGTAACTAATCTCCTCACTTAATTCTCTTATTAATTACAAAGTTTTAAAATTGATTTTTCAGAAGATTTTTAAGTAATCCTATTGTCCTGTATTCTAATATACATAACTCATTATTTCATTTTTTTTTCTTATAAAGGGACATTGCTTATTTCATTCATGGAAGTTTGCAAAAAACAAAAAAAAGATGATTATGGTGGTACTTGTAGGCATGCTACTTTTGTTCCTGTGTTCAGTGAGAATGTTACCGTTGTTTCACACTTGTAGGATATTGGCTATTAGTTGATCACATATCTTTTTAAATAGCCTTTAATTCTATCAAATAACATTCTGGCAGCTGTTAAGATGATGATATAATTTTTCTGCTTTGACCTATAAGTATTTCATTAATTCTGTTAATATAATTATATTAATAGGTTCTCTTATGTTGAACCATCCTTACTTTACTGAACTTGGACAGACTTGTACACCATTACTAGAACACCATTCTCTTCTTGCTTGCTTCCTACTTTTTTTTTCTCTCCCTCTGTTTCTTTTGCTCATTTCTTCTCTCTAATCTCTTAATGTTCAAGTGCTACAAATAAATCTTTCACTTATTGCTTTCTACCCTTGAAATTATTGAGTCTCATGGCTTTAAATACTAGCTATATGCTGAAGACTTATAAATTTATATCTCTGGTTTAGACTCTTTCTTAAGCTCCAAATGTGTTTATCCAGCTGCCTACTTGATGTCTCCTCTTGGATGTCTAAATTCCTCTTACAGACAATATGTTCAGAACATGTTTTGATCTTGTTCCTTCAAACTTCCTCAACTTATAGCCTTATAGCCCTTGATAGCAGCTTCATCTTTCCACGTATTGAGGATAAAAACCATGGAGTCACTGTCACCTCCTCTCTCTCCAATACATCATTAATTCCTGATAGCTATATTTTCAAAATATATCCAGACTCCAACTGCTTCTTACCACCTTCCCAGGTACCACACTGGTCTAAGCTACCCACTTGCCTGGAATATACAATAATCTCCTGTTTTCCCTGATCCCATCCTTTCCCACTATTGTCTACTTTCAATACAACAGCCAGAGTGATTCTTTTACAACATAGATCATCTGTGTTATTGCTCTGCTCAAATCCCCCAAGTCTCCCCATTTTACTCAAGGTAAAAGCTAAAGCCTTTATAAGGCAGCCCTATCGGATCTGGCCCTGTTACTTCTCTGACCCCAGTCTCTTACTCCTCCCATACCTCACTCTCCTCCAGCCCCACAGGCCTCTGTTTTTCTTTGAACCTGCCAGACATAATCTGGCCTTTAGGGTCTTTGCTCTGGCTGTATCCATTACCTAGAATGCTACTCCTGACAGTATCCACGAGCCTAACTCCCAGGTCTTCTTCCTGTTTTTGTTCGAATGCTATCAACTCTTTGGAGGTCTATTCCTGACCTTATTTAAAATTGCAACCCACCTCCTGTTCTCATCACCCCGATCCCCTTACCCCACTCTAATTTTTTTTCCCTGTCTCACTTGTCACTAACTTACTATGTAATTTAATGATGCCAGTTTAGTCCCCACTATAAAGTAATTTCCATGAGGCAGAGATCTTTGTTTTAAATGATGATATATCCCAAGTACTGAGAATTATGATTTGTACTATAGATACTTAATAAGTATATGTTGAATGGATTAACGGATGCATTGAATCCCAACTAATTATGTCAGATACTTCCTTTGATTCATTACAGGATATGATTTTCTAAAATTTTGCTTAGGAGTTTTGCATTTATGTTAGTGAGATTGTTATTTTAATATTCTTTTGGGGGTGATATATTACTCTGGCTCTAGTATCAGGATTGTGATAGCTTTTTAAAAACAGTCAACAAGTTTTTAAGATTTTTCTACACTGGAGGAGTTAAAATAGCATAGAGAATGATCTGTGTTTTGAAGAAAGAATTCTTTTTTGTTTCTTAACATCTTTATTGGAGTGTAATTGCTTTACAATGGTATGTTAGTTTCTGCTTTATAACAAACTGAATCAGCTACACATATACATATGTCCCCATATCTCCTCCGTCAAAGTGAATCAGCTACACATATACCTATGTCCCCATATCTCCTCCTTCCCTCCCACCCTCCCCATCCCACCCCTCTAGGTGGTCACAAAGCCCCGAGCTGATCTCCCTGTGCTATGCGGCGGCTTCCCACTAGCTATCTATTTTATGTTTGGTAGTGTATATATGTCCATGCCACTCTCTCACTTTGTCCCAGCTTACCCTTCCTCCTCCCCATATCCTCAAGTCCATTCTCTAGTAGGTCTGCATCTTTATTCCCATCTTGCCCCTAGGTTCTTCATGACCATTTTTTTTTTTAAGATTCCATATATATGTGTTAGCATACGGTATTTGTTTTTCTCTTTCTGACTTACTTCACTCTGTATGACAGTCTCTAGGTCCATCCACCTCACTACAAATAAACTCAGTTTTGTTCCTTTTTATGACTGAGTAATATTCCATTGTATATATGTGCCACATCTTCTTTATCCATTCATCTGTGAATGGACACTTCGGTTGCTTCCATGTCCTGGCTGTTGTAAATAGTGCTGCAATGAACATTTTGATACATGACTCTTTTTGAATTATGGTTTTCTCAGGATATATGCCCAGTAGTGGGATTGCTGGGTTGTATGGTCGTTCCTTAAAAAACTGAAGAAAGAATTCTGCCATAAAACTGAGCTTGGCTTCTCTTTGGGCAGCTTGTTCAATTTCTTTCATCTTTCTTCCCTAGAAAATTCTTTCATCAATAATTCTAATTTTGGGCTTCCCTGGTGGTGCAGTGGTTAGGAGTCTGCCTGCCGATACAGGGGATATGGGTTCGTGCCCTGGTCCGGGAAGATCCCACATGCCGCGGAGCGGCTGGGCCCGTGAGTCATGGCCACTGAGCCTGTGCATCTGGAGCCTGTGCTCCACAATGTGAGAGGCCACGGCAGTGAGAGGCCTGCGTACTGGAAAACAAACAAACAAAAATTCTAATTTCAATATTAGCATAGTATTTGCTCATAATTTACAAATCTCTGTTTCTGAAGTTAAATCTCCCTTCTCATTCCTCATGTCATATATTTGTATTATTGTTTTTGATAAACTCATAGCTTATTTCCCCAGCTTCTCATTGGGTTTCCAAAGTATAAAGAAGATTGGTTATACTCCTGGTTTCTTTTGAATATAATTCATTTCAATGTCTGAATGTACCATTTTCCCAACTGAAAGTGTTGCAACAACCAAAAAGTAAGTTTGATGTGTAAAATGTTTTATATCATAAATGAAAAATAAAAGCTTGTATTGATTTTTAGCATTGGGAGGGACTCTAGAAATGATCTTGGCCAATGACGTAAGCCTCATTTTTTTGTGTTTATGTGAGGAAACCAAGGCTCTGAGTAACTGGTTTTCCCAATAGCACACCTATTTGTTGCAGTTAACGTAAAAAAGAGGGTATTTTCATTTGTTTGTAAAAGTCATAATTGTTTTTTAAATGTTTTTTAAAATTAAGCATTCATCAAAATGTTATATAGATAAAATGATGAAGATGTGCAATGTAGCATTTTAACAGATGGTTCTTTTTGACATAGTGTTTTAGAAAAGTAACATGATGACATTCTGCATTTGCTAGAGCAGACAGACATTTTGCAAATGTTAAGGCAGCTTATATTTAAAAAGACTGAAGAACTGGGCCTGGGAATTCTGACCTCAGCCAAAGCTTCCTTCCTTAACTCCTCAAATCAGTGTTCTTTGTCACTGCTGGGGACATTTGACAATGTCTCCAGACATTTTTGGTTGGTACAGCTGGGTGAAGGGAGGTGGTGGTTGCTGCTATTGGCAACCTAGTGTGTAGAGTCCGGGATGCTGCTAAACATGCTGCAGTGCACTGGACAGTCCCCCACAACAAAGAATTATCTGTCCCCAGTTATCAGTAATGCCAAGGTTGAGAAAACCTGACTATAGTGATGACTCTGACATTCATTGTGCCAGTCCTGTGTTTATAGGTGCTTGTAATCACTTCAAAATGACCATTACATTGCATTTTTTAATGCAGACATCTCCCCAAGGTGTGTTCTATGAAACATAGGTCCTATCAGATATTCCATGAGAAAATGGTCAATTTTGCTTGGGAAACAATGTATATTATATTGCCCTCTTAAGGTTCCACAGCGAAAACCGGCATATTAAAGGCTCTGATATGTCCTGCAGTGAAAATCCCCTTAACTTGGCTTAACTCAGAATATTCTACCTTTATTATACCATGCAATGTTTTGACATAGGCTCTATAAACATTCCTGGGAAGAGGTTTCAAGAAATGCAATCACTATGCTTTCCAGTTCTCAGAGTTCTTTCACATTTGATCTCATTGGATTCTATCAATCATTCTATAAGATATAATTCTAAAATAACCTCAGCATTTCCCCCCAAATAATCTTCCTATCCTAACTTATTCTTCCTCCTTCATTTCCTAAAGCAGTAAAGATTTTATGTCAATTGAGACGAATTTATTATTTTTCTTACTCCAAAATATTCTTTTAGAAAATATAATAAAATGCAAAGAAGTAAAACAAAAAAGTTCCTATAACCCTCCATCATTAACATGTTCGTATATTTTCAGTTGTTTTCCTGTCAATATAATTAAAAATAAAATAACAATGTAAATGCTTTTTATAAACTTACAATATCTTTAACATTCTAGCATTTTCATTTAATACTATTATTACTATATCATGATAACAACAGAAAATGAATATTCAAGTATTAATTGGATATTTCATTACATGGAATGTGATGCTTTATTTAAGGAGTCCTCTATTAATGGGAAACTATTTTCTTTTTTTGGCTAATTTTCAGAATACTCTAATGAACAGCTTTATATATACGTATCTTTTCACATATTCTTAATTGTTTCTTTAGGAAAGTTGCTAGAGATAGAATTATTGTATCAATAGCTAGAGAAAGGAATAAGGTCAAGAGTGTGGTGATAGTAGTGATGGATATATATTTTAAGGCTTTAGTGGTGAAAAGCTGCCTTTTAGAAAGGCTGTACAACTTTAATGTTCCCAATAATAGTTTATAAGAGTGACATCGGGTCTTTTATTTTGGTAAGAACACTTAATAAGAGATCTATCCTCTTAATAGGCTTTAAGTGCATAATACATTATTATATTCTATTCTTCTATTGCTTGGATTTGTCTCTTTGTTTTCATTCCCCTGCTGTTAGGCTCCCATTTTGGCTTCCTGGTTGTCATACTGTTTTGCTCACCTCCATTTCTTTGCTCCTGGGGGCTCAGTTTAAATTCTTGTTTCTCTAAAAAGTCTTCTTATGTCAATTAGCACCAGATACCATATTTCAAAGCTTGACATGGCCTAATGTTTTGTTTAATTGCATCACATGGTACATGCATGTCTTAGGTATTTGGCCAGCTTATTAGCACTAGCAGAGCCCAGATCCAAATACTCAGTATGCCTCAGTCTCTGTGCCAGGCCCCAAGGCTGCAGGAATAAAGCAGACAGAGCCTTTGTTCTTGAGCTGCACACAGTTTATAGAGAAAACAGAGAAAAGGCAGACTATGAAAAGCACTATGACAGCAGTAAATAGGGTACTATAGGAATACAGACTGGGATTTGATGCCAGGGAAGGCTTCCTGGAGGAGAGGTCCTCAAAGGGGGTTTTGAAGAATGAATAGGAGTTCTGAGTAATGTGAAGACATAGGAAAGTCTGTGTGTTGTGAGCATATATGTACATTTGTATGTGTATAGCATGTTGGGGAAAGATGGGAAAGAGCATGAAATGTACATAGAGGAGTAGCAAGAAATGAATCTGAAGAGATTAGGAGAAAGAGGAAAAAGCCTGAAGGGCTGTACGGGTGCTGCTAAGACATTTGGGCTTCATCTTGATGATACTTGGAGTGTGGAGGGTGGATTGACGGAGGCAAGGATGCTGGTAAGCCATGTTTATAGTTCTCTGCAAGCCCACAATACCAAGTGAGGGACTGGTCCCAAACCTCTGTGTGTGTGTGTCTTTCTGATTTTTTTAAGTTTCCTGGACCCGTCATTTCATTTTCTTGGTCCCTAACATCTTAATTAACTATATGATTATGTTCACAATTATAATACAGGACTTAAAATAATGGGAATGGGGATGGAGCATATTATTTCGTGAAAATTGTCTGAAGTGATAGGGAAGTTATAGTTTCCCCCTCCTGTTTGGCCTGAGTACATTTAAGATGCATGTGTGTCCTGCTACTTCTACCTCAAGCTCATTTAATGAGGTTGTGATATGTAGGGCTGTTCTATTGAATCATTTGAGTTGCCTTTGAAGACTTTCTACTTTATTATTCACAGGAGAGAGATAAATAGAGTTAGACAAGAAAGACCTCTCTCAGAGAAATCATATTTTTGTCAGGAAATGAAAATCATTTTTATTCTACTGAGAAAAAAGGAAGTTTTGTTTATGATATGATTTAACATTTAGAAATTTATTGGGCTTCCCTGATGTCCCAGTGGATAAGAATCTGCCTGCCAGTGCAGGGGACTGGATCCCTGGTCCGGGAATATCCCACATGCCTCGGAGCAACTAAGCCCATGCGCCACAACTAATGGGCTTGCACTCTAGAGCCCACAAGCCACAACTACTGAGCCCGGGTGCCACAACTACTGAAGCCCACGTGCCTAGAGCCCGTGCTCTGCAATAAGAGAAGCCACCACAATGGGAAGCCCGTGCACCACAATGAAGAGTAGCCCCCGCTCACCGCACCTAGAGAAAGCCCACGCGCAGCAATGAAGACCCAACGCAGCCAAAAATAAACAAAATAAAAATTTTAAAAAGAATAAAAGCACCTCATTGTTTAACAGTGAGGCTTAAAATCACATTTATTCACTACCTTACTCATATTTCAGCCAGATGAAAGACTCTGCTATTTTATAGTGATAGCTTGTTTTTTGTGCAGAGTTAAGATGCTGATAGTAATTTTTCACACTTTGCCGGCTACCTTTACCTAGTTAGAATAATTTACCACACTGACAAAGAATGCTCAGTAACTGGAATCTCTCAGGAGAAAAAAATTCTTTAACTTCAAATTGCTGTATTATAACTATAAGCAAATTGTATTAGCTTTCTTCAAAGAACCTTATTAAAAGCCTTAAGCAGCCTTGTCATCCCCATGAGGTGTTTGCTTCTCACTTTATGGTTGGAGAAACTGAAGGTAAATGATTGCTCAAAGGAAATGGTTATGTGCAACCTGGTGTTGAGAAGAGGTATTATTTCTTAGAAAGGCTTCTAGGGCTTGACTCAGACCATTGGTCCAGACCTACCCCACCTTTCTGCAGAAAATTGCCGTTGGCCCAGATGCACTGTCGGGGCAATCAGGTGAGTTTCAAAGGATCTCTTCCTTGATCAATCTCAAGACTCTTTCAAGCACTTGATATCCCGATAAAATCTAAATGTTAGGTCACCCAGTGTGTTTGGGAAAGAGATTGTGAAGCATTTCCCATTTGTCATATAAATGTTTAAGGAGACGCAGATGTCATCTCAAGGTTAGTTATATGTACTTGTATACTTATAAACCAGGGATTGGTATCTGATGTGAGTATCATTTAAGACACTCAATGATTTACGTTCTCCTGAAGAACTAAGGAACCACTAAGGTTGTTCATTGGCAGAAATATGCTTTCTGCCTATAAGTAGGCACATTAATATACTGTTAAACTTTAATAGAAGGTAGTTTCCATTTTATCAATTTATTTTGGATTTTGTAGCAGTTTATTTACGTTGTATTCTTTCCCACCCCTCAAGGAGTCATGCAGAAAACTGTTTCTTTTTTCTGAATATTTTGGAAATGTCGTATATGGAGAAAAATGAACCATTTAACACTTCAGTTGCATTAATAATCATTACCAGCAGAGTCTAACCTGGCAACTCTGACAGTAACAGTCTACAGCGAGAATCTATGTCTCGGATGAAATATGCAAGTCTACCCCTCATACCCCTTAATGATCCTTGCATGACTAATACACAGTGACATTTAAGGAGCACTCATCTAAAACTGCTCATATTCATTTTGCAAATATTCATCTGTGGCATATTCATCAGCAAGAAATGAAGCTGAAAAATCATTAACCCCTTTTTCATCGGTGTTATAAGATTTGGCTTTCTGATCACATTCTGCTAACATGAGCAATGCAATACTATAGAGTAGATTAAGGTGTTTAAAAACATAATCATGGACATTATTAGAGATACAGCCTGTAAAATGATGAGACGCTTTTGGGAGGCTATAAAATAGGGATCCCAGAGTATAAACCAGTGCAATGGGAAGTAGCCTGAAGAGGACATGTAGGAAAATGATTAGAATAATAAAGTGATGTAGGTACTGAGATGAAAGGAATCTATTCAGCTGATTGGGTTGCTCTATGATACAGTTTATCACAAAATGATTGAAAATGTCTAATGTTTGTATAAGTTAGTATGTCAGCCCTGGGTCTCAGTCATGAGAGTATTCAACTTGTTTTAAGGTAGCATATTTGGTAAGATTTTGTGAGTGACATTGTTCTATTTGACTTCATTATAAAATTTCCAAGTGTGTGTATTAAGCAGAGTTTGTCATATCTTTTTCTTTTTCTTTTTTTTGTAATAATGAATAAGCATTTATTTAACAAGTTATAACAGTTTTACCCCTCTCAGGATCCTCAGAAGTCCAAAGCTCTGGCATCAACTCCTTAAACTGGTGTCCCCTGCTCATATCTTTTGTCCATTATTTTTTCTGATTGCCTGTCTTTCCTTTATTTTTTTTAATAGATATTTATTGGAGTATAATTGCTTCACAATACTGTGTTCGTTTCTGTTGTACACCAAAGTGAATCAACCATATGCATACATATGTCCCCATATCCCCTCCCTCCCATCCTCCCTATCCCGCCCCTCTAGGTCATCACAAAGCACTGAGCTGATCTCCATTCATCTGTTGATAGATATCTGGGTTGGTTCCATGTCCTGGCTATTGTAAATAATGCTGCAATGAACATTGTGCTACATGTATCTTTTTGAATTATGGTTTTCTGAGGGTATATGCCCAGTAGTGGGATTGCCAGGTCATATGGTAGTTCTATTTTTAGTTTTTTAAGGAACTTCCATACTGTTTTTCAAGTGGCTGTATCAATTTACATTCCCACCAACAGTGCAGGAAGGTTCCCTTTTCACCACACCCTTTCCAGCATTTATTGTTTCTAGATTTTTTGATAATGGCCATTCTGACTGGTGTGAGGTGATACCTCATTGTAGTTTTGATTTGCATTTCTCTAATAATTAGTGATGTTGAGCATCTTTTCATGTGCCTCTTGGCCATCTGTATGTCTTCCTTGGTGAAATGTCTATTTAGGTCTTCTGCCTATTTATTAATTGAATTGTTTTTTTGATATTGAGCTCCATGAGCTGTTTGTATATTTTCTACATTAATCCTTTGTCCGTTGATTCATTTGCAAATATTTTCTCCCATTCTGAGGGTTGTCTTTTCATCTTATTTATGGTTTCCTTTGCTGTGCAAAAGCTTTGAAGTTTTATTATGTCCCATTTGTTTATTTTTGTCTTTATTTCCATTATTCTAGGGGATGGATCAAAAAAGATCTTGCTATGATTTATGTCAAAGAGTGTTCTTCCTATGTTTTCCTCTAAGAGTTTTACAGTGTCTGGTCTTACATTTAGGTCTCGATCCATTTTGAGTTTATTTTTGTGTATGATGAACTTGCTTTTGCTGTCTGCCCTCTGTTTAGCACTTTATATAATTTAGATAATGTTATCTACACTACATACACCATGGGAGTTTATTCCATTAATTTATTTAATCCTTACCTCATTCCAAGTGAGATTTTGAACTTTTTACTAATGTACTCTGCTAGTGCTGGAGGGTCTCCTGCAGAGCTGGGAGTTGGCTGTGGCTCACCACGGGACAAGGACACTCGGAGCAGAAGTTCTTGGAAGTACTCCTTGGTGTGAATCCCCCCAGAGTCTGCCATTAGCCCCACTGGAGAGCCTCCTCTTTTAAATGTAATTAAGTCCCATTTGTTTATTTTTGTTTTTATTTCCATTACTCTAGGAGGTGGGTCCAAAAAGATCTTGCTGTGGTTTATGTCAAAGAGTGTTTTTCTTATGCTTTCCTGTAAGAGTTTTATAGTGTCTGGTATTACAATTAGGTCTTTTATCCATTTGTAGTTTATTTTTGTGTATGGTGTTAGGTAGGGTTCTAATTTCATTCTTTTACATGTAGCTGTCCAGTTTTCCCAGCACCACTTATTGAAGAGGCTGTCCTTTTTCCATTGTATGTTCTCACCTCCTTTATCGTAAATTAGGTGACCATATGTGCATGGGTTTATCTCTGGGCATTCTATGCTGCACCATTGATCTATATTTCTGTTTTCGTGCCAGTACCATACTGTCTTGATTACTATAGCTTTGTGGTATAGTTTGAAGTAGGGGAGCCTGATTCCTCCAACTCCATTTTTCTTTCTCAAGATTGCTTTGGCTATTCGGGGTCTTTTGTGTTTCCATGCGAATTGTAAAATTTTTTGTTCTAATTCTCTGAAGAATGCCATTGGTAGTTTGATAGGGATTGCATTGAATCTATAGATTGCTTTGGGTAGTATAGTCATTTTCACAATGTTGATTCTTCCAATCCAATAGCATGGTATATTCCTCCATCTGTTTATGGCATCTTTGATTTCTTTCATCAGTGTTGTATAGTTTTATAGTTTTCTGAGTACAAGTCTTTAGCCTCCTTAGGCAGGTTTGTTCCTAGGTATTTTTTTCTTTTTGTTGTGATGGTAAATAGGATTGTTTCCTTAATTTCTCTTTCTGATTTTTCGTTGTTGGTGTATAGGAATGCCATAGATTTCTGTGCATTAATTTTGTATCCTGCAACCTTACCAAATTCATTGATTAGTTCTAGTAGTTTTCTGGTGGCATCTTTAGGATTTTCTATGTATAGCATCATGTCATCTTCAAAGAGAGATAGATTCACTTCTTTTCCAAGTTGTGTTCCTTTTACTTCTTCTTCTTCTCTGATTGCCATGGCTAGGACTTCCAAAACTATGTTGAATAAGAGTGGTGAGAGTGGACATCCTTGTCTTGTTCCTGGTCTTAGTGAAAATGCTTTCAGTTTTTCCACCATTGAGTATGATGCTTGCTGTGGGTTTGTCATATACGGGCTTTATTATGTTGAGGTATGTTCCCTCTATGCCCATTTTCTGGAGAGTTTTTATCATAAATCGGTGTTGAATTTTGTCAAAAGCTTTTTCTGCATCTATTGAGATGATCATGTGGCTTTTATTACTTAATTTTATTCCTTATGGGTTTTATTCATATGGTTAATATTCCTTGACATATTCCTTAATATGTTAATGTGGTGTATGACATTGATTGATTTGCGTATGTTGAAGAATCCTTGCATTCCTGGGATAAATCCCACTTGATCATGGTGTATGATCCTTTTAATGTGTTCTTGGATTCTGTTTGCTAGTATTTTGTACAGGAATTTTACATCTAAGTTCATCAGTGATATTGGTCTATAATTTTTTTGTGTGTGTGATATCTTTTTCTGGTTTTGGTATCAGGGTGATGGTGGCTTCGTAGAATGAATTTTGGAGTGTTTCTCCCTCAGCAATTTTTTGGAGGAGTTTGAGAAGGATGGGTGTTAACTCTTCTCTAAATGTTTGATAGAATTCACCTGTGAAGCCATCTTGTCCTGGACTTTTGCTTTTGGAAGATTTTTACTTACAGTTTCAATTTCATTACTTGTGATAGATCTGTTTATATTTTCTAATTCTTCCTGGTTCAGTCTTGGAAAATTGTACGTTTCCAAGAATTTGTCCATTTCTTTGTGCTTTTCCATTTTATTGGCATAAAGTTGTAGTAGTCTCCTATAATCCTTTGTATTTCTGCAGTGTCAGTTGTGGTTTCTCCTTTTTCAGTTCTAATTTTATTGGTTTGCGTCCTCTCCCATTTTTTTCTTGATGAGTCTGGCTAAGGGTTTATCAATTCTGTTTATCTTCTCAAAGAACCAGATTTTAGTTTTATTGATCTTTGCTATTGTTTCCTTAATTTCTTTTTCATTTATTTCTGCTCTGATCTTTATGATTTCTTTCCTCTGCTGACTTTGGGTTTTCTTTGTTCTTCTTTCTCTAGTTGTTTTAAGTGTAGGTTAGATTGAGATTTCTCTTGTTTCTTGAGGTGAGATTGAATTGCTATAAACTTCCCTTTTAGAACTGCTTTTGCTGTATCCCATAGCTTTTGGGTCATCGCGTTTTCATTGTCATTTGTTTCTGTGTTTTTTTTTAATTTCTTCTTTGATTTCTTCAGTGATCTCTTTGTTATTTAGTAACTCACTGTTTAGCCTCCAGGTATTTGGGTTTTTTTACAGTTTTTTTCTTGTAATTGATTTTCAATTTCATAGCGTTGTGGTCAGAAATGATGCTTGATACGATTTCAGTTTTTTTTAATTTTCTGAGGCTTGATTTGTGACCCAATATGTGATCTAACCTGGAGAAAGTTCTGTGTGCACTTGAGAAGAAAGTGTATTCTGCCACTTTTGGGTGGAATGTTCCATAAATATCAATTAAATCTATCTTGTCTATTGTGTCACTTAAAGCTTATGTTTCCTTATTTCTTTTCTGTTTGGATGATCTGTCCATTGGTGTAAATGGGGTGTTAAAGTCCCCTATTATTATTGTGTTACTGTTGATTTCTCCTTTCATGGTTGTTAGCATTTGCCTTATGTAGTGAGGTGCTCCTATGTTGGGTGCATAAACATTTATAATTGTTATATCTTCTTCTTGGATTGATCCTTTGATCACTTTGTAGTGTTTCTCCTTATCTCTTGTAAGAGTCTTATTTAAAAAAAAAAAAAAGAGTCTTATTTTAAAGTCTATTTTATCTGATACAAGTATTGCTACTCCAGCTTTCGTTTGATTTCCATTTGTATGGAATATCTTCTCCATCCCCTC
Source organism: Neophocaena asiaeorientalis asiaeorientalis (assembly GCF_003031525.2). Taxonomy (NCBI): domain Eukaryota; kingdom Metazoa; phylum Chordata; class Mammalia; order Artiodactyla; family Phocoenidae; genus Neophocaena; species Neophocaena asiaeorientalis. Next base: position 154,584 of record NW_020171819.1, read on the forward strand.
ACTTTTAGTCTGTATGTGTCCCTCGGTATGAAGTAGGTCAACAGCATATATGTGGGTCTTGTTTTTGTATCCATTCAGCCAGTCTGGTCTTTTGGTTGGAGCACTTAATCCATTTACATTCAAGGTTATTATTGATATGTATGTTCTTATTACCATTTTGTTAATTGTTTTGAGTTTGTTATTGTAGGTCTTTTCTTTCTCTTACATTTCCCGCCTAGAGAAGTTTCTTTAGCCTTTGTTGTAAAGCTAGTTTGGTGGTGCTGAATTCTCTTAGCTGTTGTTTGTCTGAAAATTTTTTGATTTCTCTGTTGAATCTGAGTGAGATCCTTGCTGCATGGAGTAATCTTGGTTGTAGATTTTTCCCTTTCTTCACTTTAAGTATATCCTGCCACTCCCTTCTGAACTGCACAGTTTCTGATGAAAAATCAGCTGATAATCTTATGGGGATTCCTTTTTATGTAATTTTTTTTCTCTTGCTGCTTTTGATATTTTGTCTTTGAATTTAATTTTTGTTAGTTTGGTTAATTTGTATCTTTGTGTGTTTCTCCTAGGGTTTATCCTGTATGGGACTCTCTGTGCTTCCTGGACTTAGGTGGCTATTTCCTTTCCCATGTTAAGGAATTTTTCCACTATAATCTCTTCAAATATTTTCTCAGACCCCTTCCTTTTCCCTTCTTCTTCTGGGACCCTTATAATTCGAATGTTGTTGCATTTAGTGTTGTCCCAGAGTTCTCTGAGATTGTCTTCAGTTCTTTTCATTCTTCTTTCTTTATTCTGCTCCTCAGCAGTTATTTCTGCTCTTTTGTCTTCCAGCTCTCTTTTTTGTTCTTCTGCCTCAGTTATTCTGTTATTGATTCTTCTAGTGCATTTCAGTAATTGTGTTGTTCATCTCTGCTTGTTTGTTCTTTTGTTCTTCTAGATCTTTGTTAAACATTTATTGTATTTCCTCATTCTGTGCCTCCATTCTATTGCTGAGATTCTGGATCATCTTTACTATCATTACTCAGAATTCTTTTTTCAGGTAGATTGCCTATTTCCTCTTCATTTATTTGGTCTTGTAGGTTTTTACCTTGCTCCTTCATCTGTGACATATTATTTTGCTGTCTCATTTTTTTTTTTCTTTTTTAATGAGTGGGATTGTGTTCCTGTCTTACTGCTTGTTTGGCCTGAGGCTTCCAACACTGGAGTTTGTAGGCTCTTGGGTAGAGCTGGGTCTTGGTGCTGAGATGAGGACCTCCATGAGGAGTCACTCTGATGAATAATCCCTGGAGTCTGAGGTTCTCTGTTAGTCCAGTGGTTTGGACTCAGAGCTCCCACTGCAGGAGCTTCAGCCCGACACCTGGCTCATGAACCAAGATCCTGCAAGCCACGTGGGGTGGCAAAAACAAAAGGAACAATACCAAAGTAAAAAATAAAATTAGAGTAGGAAACTAACAGATATGTTAGAAAGAATATAAAAATAGAAATACAGATGAATCAACAACTAGAAAGTACAACAGTACCACAGCAGTGAAAAAGAGGAGGGAAAAGAAGAAAAAAAAAGAAAACACCTATGTTGGGTGCATAAACATTTATAATTGTTATATCTTCTTCTTGGATTGATCCTTTGATCACTTTGTAGTGTTTCTCCTTATCTCTTGTAAGAGTCTTATTTAAAAAAAAAAAAAAGAGTCTTATTTTAAAGTCTATTTTATCTGATACAAGTATTGCTACTCCAGCTTTCGTTTGATTTCCATTTGTATGGAATATCTTCTCCATCCCCTCACTTTTAGTCTGTATGTGTCCCTCGGTATGAAGTAGGTCAACAGCATATATGTGGGTCTTGTTTTTGTATCCATTCAGCCAGTCTGGTCTTTTGGTTGGAGCACTTAATCCATTTACATTCAAGGTTATTATTGATATGTATGTTCTTATTACCATTTTGTTAATTGTTTTGAGTTTGTTATTGTAGGTCTTTTCTTTCTCTTACATTTCCCGCCTAGAGAAGTTTCTTTAGCCTTTGTTGTAAAGCTAGTTTGGTGGTGCTGAATTCTCTTAGCTGTTGTTTGTCTGAAAATTTTTTGATTTCTCTGTTGAATCTGAGTGAGATCCTTGCTGCATGGAGTAATCTTGGTTGTAGATTTTTCCCTTTCTTCACTTTAAGTATATCCTGCCACTCCCTTCTGAACTGCACAGTTTCTGATGAAAAATCAGCTGATAATCTTATGGGGATTCCTTTTTATGTAATTTTTTTTCTCTTGCTGCTTTTGATATTTTGTCTTTGAATTTAATTTTTGTTAGTTTGGTTAATTTGTATCTTTGTGTGTTTCTCCTAGGGTTTATCCTGTATGGGACTCTCTGTGCTTCCTGGACTTAGGTGGCTATTTCCTTTCCCATGTTAAGGAATTTTTCCACTATAATCTCTTCAAATATTTTCTCAGACCCCTTCCTTTTCCCTTCTTCTTCTGGGACCCTTATAATTCGAATGTTGTTGCATTTAGTGTTGTCCCAGAGTTCTCTGAGATTGTCTTCAGTTCTTTTCATTCTTCCTTCTTTATTCTGCTCCTCAGCAGTTATTTCTACTTTTGTCTTCCAGCTCTCTTTTTTGTTCTTCTGCCTCAGTTATTCTGTTATTGATTCTTCTAGTGCATTTCAGTAATTGTGTTGTTCATCTCTGCTTGTTTGTTCTTTTGTTCTTCTAGATCTTTGTTAAACATTTATTGTATTTCCTCATTCTGTGCCTCCATTCTATTGCTGAGATTCTGGATCATCTTTACTATCATTACTCAGAATTCTTTTTCAGGTAGATTGCCAATTTCCTCTTCATTTATTTGGTCTTGTAGGTTTTTACCTTGCTCCTTCATCTGTGACATGTTTCTTGCGGTCTCATTTTTTTTTTTTTTTTTTTTTATGAGTGGGGTTGTGTTCCTGTCTTACTGCTTGTTTGGCCTGAGGCTTCCAACACTGGAGTTTGTAGGCTCTTGGGTAGAGCTGGGTCTTGGTGCTGAGATGAGGACCTCCATGAGGAGTCACTCTGATGAATAATCCCTGGAGTCTGAGGTTCTCTGTTAGTCCAGTGGTTTGGACTCAGAGCTCCCACTGCAGGAGCTTCAGCCCGACACCTGGCTCATGAACCAAGATCCTGCAAGCCACGTGGGGTGGCAAAAACAAAAGGAACAATACCAAAGTAAAAAATAAAATTAGAGTAGGAAACTAACAGATATGTTAGAAAGAATATAAAAATAGAAATACAGATGAATCAACAACTAGAAAGTACAACAGTACCACAGCAGTGAAAAAGAGGAGGGAAAAGAAGAAAAAAAAAGAAAACGGCGTAGGGGGGGGTGGGTGGTGAGGAACCTTGGCCGTGTAGGGCGGGGCCTAAGCAAGGGCAAGGTTTGGGTGGTGGTCAGAGCCTATGCTCAGGACCCACAGGGCTGGAAAACGCCCTGGGGCTGTGGGGGGTGGGGCTTAGGTTCAAGGAACAGAAGGGGCCCAGGCGTGCCCGCCACCCCTGGTCTCAGGGAGCAGGGGACCTCACCTGGCAGCCCAGCAGGCTTCCTGGGCTTGAGTGGGCAGAGCAAACGCCCTCCTCTCCTCTTCTGCTCCTCTGGTCCGGAGGTCCCCTCCCGCCTCCCTCTCCTTTTCTCCCCTGGCCTCCTTCCTATGCTCCCAGGACCGATGTGGCAGGGGGTGGGAGGGGGGCCCTTGGAAGGCAGGCGACTGGCCTAGGAGCTCAACAGCCTCCCTGGACCTGAGTGGGTGGGGCAGATACCCTCCACTCCACTCCTCTCCTGCTCCTCCCTAAGGGCCCCTCCTCCCTGCCTTCTCCTCCCCTCTCAGTCCCCCCCACATCCTACTGGTTCACTTGGGGGTCCTCCTATCTCCTTGGGTGTCAGGGTCCCCCACCAGTGGCTGGCAGGTGCCCTAGACATTGTCTTTTCCTGTCATATCTTTCTTTCTCTCCCATGCATGTGATCTCATTTTATATATCTAATATCTTTATCTACCTACCTGACTCTGTTTCTAACTTCCCATCCTGAACTCCAGGGCTGCAGAGAGGAGAGTAGAGAAGTAGTTACTCAATAAGGTACCGTGCTTGTCTTCACCTCTAGGTGAAGAAATTTCCAGCATTTCTGTCAGGTGTGACCAGCCTCCTTTTCGTGGGAAAGAAGCTCATTACTTTCCAAAACAGCCCACTAACTTTTTTTGTCAATTAATTGTTGCAACATTTTCCTACATATTAGTTTAATTCTGTAATTTCTAGCTCCTCATTCTTAGTGGATTTAGAGACCTATTCAAACACTCCTTCGTGTCAAGTTTCCAATCAGCGTACGTCTCAATTTTTGAATTGTAGTATAGTTTTAGCATATTTACCTCCTTCACTTGTCCTTGATTTTCTTAATTCCAGTGATTTGTCCTGTGCCTGGGAAGGTTTAGGAAATCAACAAGCATTTGCTAAGCAGATCAGTGAATATCCTTTCTCTGTTTGATCCTGATTGTTTCTACTGTTAGCCTCTTTCCTCCAGGTGGGTGTGGATTGAACTCAGCTACTGCACGTACCTGTGACCTGCCCAAACTATACTCTGGACTAGAAACATTTCCACAGTCTGGTTTCCAGTGGCTTGCTCTGTTGTATTTAGAGTGTGGTGGAATCTACAGAGGAAGCTTAAATGCCAGCTCGCCAGCAATACCACCTTTTACCCCCAGCTTTGGGGGCTGTTTGAGTTTGATATTCTACACACACATATTCATGACCGTCTGACATGATAAAGAAAGATTATGGAATGTTGAAGAGTGTTTTCATTCTTCACCATATATTTTTGGGTTTATGTGTGTGTTTTAAAATTATGGATCTTCAAACATCCATTCTTTTATTCTCTTTTAAGAGACACTCTATTTGTTAATCACTAGGCCCATACCAAAGCATATGAAATAGTGGTTTGTATTCTTACTACTTTTTTGCAGACATTGAGACAGTAATAAAAATGTGTCCTTCTTGTAGAATGTCATACGTAGAAGATGTTATGATCAGCACTTGCGCTCAAAGAAGCAAGAGTCACGACAGTCTAGAGGACAGGGCACATAACAAAGACAAGCTGAGTTACTAAAAATCTCTGTATACCCCTTTTTTATGATTAAAACAAAACAAAGACAGGTGGATGAGAGTAAGTGAAAGCAAGAGAGAATCAGCACATGTGCTGCATGAGGAAATGTAGAAGATTTAGTTGAAATCTTAAGTAAAGTTTTGCAATTGAGGAGAGAAGACGTGGGAACAGATTTAAAAGGAAATTAAAGTGCAATTGTTAAAATCAAGAATTTAGTGCCATGAATAGAGATGGAGAGATGCAGCTGGGAGGGGGGAAAAAGAGTGAGGAGGAAGTAAAATTAGTCACAGATGTGAGTACTTAGGGAATTCAATACTTGTTGATTTGCTGTTTGGAACGATGATAGATCCATAGGTTGAGCAATCAGTGTTCGGGTTCAGAGTTATGGAGGAAAGAAGGAGATAGGGAGAAAGCTCACTCTGGATCAGTGGTTCTCAATCTTGGCTGCACATTGGGAGAACATGGGGAGTTATGAAAAGTACTGATGGTGTGTGGCTAGTGAGCTGAGTTTCAAAAGCTCTCCTGCTGATTCTACTGTGTGGCCAAGATTGAAAACCACTGCTCTAGATTTAGAGAACGCTAAGATAATATCTTAGGAAAACAGATGAAGAATATTAGTTAGAATTCAACACCTTGTCAGGACCCAGAAGGTACTTGAGAGAGGAAAGTGAGAACGTGCAGTGAAGGAAATAGAAGACTAGAATTAGAAGCCACTTAGACTTGGACCATAGCATTTTTACAAAGAAAAGATAAGAAGAAAAAAGAGTGAAAATTAAGGGAAGTAGAATGTGGAGCTGAAAGCAGAATCATCATTGAAACTTAGGTAATGTTCATTTAATTATTCATTTAACAACTATTTACTGGTACCTACTATACATACCCCTGGCACTGAGCTTGCTACTATAGATACAGCAGTAAATAATAAAGTCAGAGTTGCTGATTTCATCCAGCTAAAATTTTAATGAAGGAAAGCAGGGGTGGTGGTGCAGATTGGGGAAGCCCTCTCCAGGAGAAGAATCTGGGCCGATCAAAGAACATTCTTCAGCCCCAGGTTGGATTTCACAGTTACCATGGGATATTGACTATTTTGTCTCTTATTCCCATTCTTTTGCTCTTTGTATGGGAGTGTTTATTGGAGTTATCCTGTTTGTTCCACTATTGTGTTCAGGGAATGTATAGGGAAGATAGTTCATTTTTAAATTTTTTAGTGTTTTAGAGCCTATTATATATCACCAGGAGATGCTGAACATTGAGCTTGATACCACAGCCAGATGCAATGTTGGGTAGCTTCCGTAGCATGGCAGGTAGATACGGGGCCTGTGGGAAGGATGATGAATCGAATATTTGAATACTAGAGGGGCAGACTCTGGTAGTCATGAGTGCCAAATGCCAAATATTTCTAGTTCTTCTCCTTTCTTGGTCACTCAGATTTCATGATTGATTGTTGCTACAGCATTGCCTAACTTACCTTGACTAATTCTGGAGGCTTTTCCAGAGACCTCACGAGAGATAATGGTGGCCATGAATAGGGTAATGGCAGAAAAAAGTGGAGGAAGTGCTCTAACTCAAAGGTATACCCCGAGGATGAAAGCATACAGGCACAGCTGTTAATACTTGGATGTGGGGAGGGAAGGAAAGGAAGAATCAAGAATGATGGGTTGTGTAACATTGCTGTTTATTGAGATCAGGAAGAATGAAGGAGGGAGGACGTTGAAAGGATAAATGTTTAGCTTTGGACATGTTAAGACTGAGATGTGTATGAAATATCCAAGTAAAGATATTAAAGGGCAGCTGGATATGTGAGCCTGGGGTTCACAGTAAAGATTCATGCTGGAGACGTAAGTTTCTAGGAGATACACACATGAATATTATTTTCAGTCAGAATGCATAAGATCCCATAAGGTGAGAAGGAAAGTTGGGCCAAGACTGAGCGTGGAGAATCACCAACACTTATAGATTTCATCTGGGGGAGAAGGAGCCTCGGAAGGAGACTGACAAGGAGTGACCAGGGAAATAGAAGAAAATGCAGAGTGTAGAGTCCTTTGCTCAGCGGAAGGATGGAGGTATCAACTCTGATGAATGCTCCTGAGAGCTTCAGGAAAGAGAAGTGTTCACCAGGATGGTGGGGGCAGAAACCAGACTGAAGTGGGTTGAAGAGCGAATGGGAGGTGAGAAAGTGGAGGCAGCACACGTAATGCTTCTTTTGAGGAATTTAGCTATGAAGGAGGTAGCAGAATATTTTGGGACTGGGAGAGTGTTTTGTTTTCGTTTTTATTTTAGATCCATGATACTGCAACATATTTGTATAAAGATAGAACTTCTTTCATACAGAGGGGAATTGCTAATGTAGAACAGGGAGGAATGATTAAAGCAGTGAGAAGGTGAGACAGAAGGTGGGAACCTGATCACACAAGGAGGGACCAGGCTTTGATAGGAGGAGGAAGAAGGAAAAATGGGTGCAGAAGCTGAGAAGATGAAGTAGATCATTGACTTTATTATTTTCAAAGAGTAATGAGGTGAGGCCTCTATACTAAGGAAGTATGTATAAAATAGTTCATGGTGAGTTAGAAGTAATACTACTGCAGAGAAACATAGTAGGATTGTCAGGCATTAGTGAGCATCCACCTAAGGTTTGTGGTCATGAATTTAAAGTGAAACTGGTCAGCTGGGTTGAGTAGTTTTTCCTCAGGAATGTTCAGCTGCTTAAACTTAAGCATAGATAAGCCATCTTATCCATCAGTTTAATGGAGGGAGAAAGGAGTGAGGGAATTGAGAGCATTTGCAAGGCAGGGAATAAAATATTGGACCTTGAGTATATGAGCTGGATAGGAGGACAGTGAATCTAAGAGATGGAAGGTGAAGTCAGTGGTGACACTGAAAATGATGATAAGTGTGGTCCAGGGAAGATTGTGAGCCAGGAGTTAAATTAGTCAACAAATGATTGAGCAGGGCTTTGGCAGATTATTGCAACCAGTGTGGGGATAGAGTGATATATCCCGTTAGCAGGAGCTCAAAGGAGCAGGGATTTTTGTAAGAGGATGGAAGAGATCAGTGAGGGGAAGCAAGAGTGGCTGGGTGGGAATGCAGGGTGAGATAAACAAACAAAAGAGCTTTTCCTCAAAAGGGGTTCAGAGCAGGTGGTCTCCAAAAGAGCTCTTTAACAAGAGGTGAAGGAGTGTTCCAAGAAGAGGCCGGGGATGAGGGGGCTTGCTGCTTCCACGGACCACAGTGGGAGGGTTTGGGATGAAGAGGGGGAAACAGGTGGGAGACTGGATCAGCTTAGGGACTTTGTGGGATTGGAAAGTGCATAATAATGTAGAATTGGGGAGAGAATTCAGTGACAGTGTCATGTGAGTAGATTCTTTTTCTATAGTCATCTATTATATCTGCATTCCGGTTTCACGTTTGCTCTCGACATTATTTTTCTGACCCTAATTTGCCATCTGTTTCTGTCACGTCCTCCCGTTTGCTACAGGAAGAGCGGGAGTTTGCTGTGATGTATTAGCACTTCTTCCCCACACTAGATGTCACTGTTGCATGCCTCCTCATTTCAGTCCTTCCATTGCTTATTCAATGTGACGGTCAGGGTGGCAGTGATCACTCCCGGGCCACCCTGTGCCTTACCCATACAAACACACACATAAGATTTAATGAGACTCCCTGGTGCTTATAAAACCACTGAGGTGTTAAATAGCTTAGGGTTAAACAGAGCTTCTTCTGTATGTATTCTACGAGGCTTATTATTTAGGTTTTTTTTCTGAATTTAGGAATTAGAAGACTAAGCAAGAAATCAGACTGGAATTCTTTACAGAAAACACATCTACTTCCTCCTATGAAAATATGGCATTTTACACTTAAATTCAAACTTGGTTAATGAGCTTCCTCCTCCCCCTCTGTTGTGGGGAGCTGGAAGCCTGCCGTGAAATTGCCCTCAGGTACCTCTGATACCTTGACGTGTGGTAGGAAATTTCCTGACCTGACCTTGGGTGTGGTGTCACCACATCAGGGTGTCTGCTTGTGGTCTGGTCTGGGGGACAGCACCGGATGGTAGTTCCTTAGTCCAGAAAGGAGCACAGAAGACCCTGTTGGCAACGGAAAATCCAGGCTGTTATTTGGGAAACCGTCAGGGGCTATAAACACTTGTAAGCCCCTTTTATTAGCTGAACCAGAAGTTGCTGGCAGCTGTGGAGCCATTTTCTTTCTTTCTTCCGGGCATAATCCTATTTAAGAAATGAGAGGAGGGCTTCCCTGGTGGTGCAAAGGTTGAGAGTTCGCGTGCCGAAGCAGGGGACACGGGTTCGTGCCCTGGTCTGGGAAGATCCCACATGCCGCGGAGTGGCTGGGCCCGTGAGCCATGGCCGCTGGGCCTGCGCGTCCGGAGCCTGTGCCCCGCAACGGGAGAAGCCCGCGTACCACAAAAAAATAAATAAAAAATAAGGGGAGTGAGGGGTAGATGGGAGAGAACATTATTTTGGGGATTTCAAAAGCAGACCAAACATTCATTCCTTCATTCAGTCAATGAGGGAACCAATATTTACTGCATAACTTCCATGTGTCAAATATGGCTTAAGGTACTGGGGACACACTGCAAAGCTGACTTGGTTCCTGCTTGCATAGAGCTTAATTCCATTGGTACCTGGGAAAGAGAGAAATAAGCATGCCAGATTGTTTCAGAAAGCAGCTTTGCAGAAAATAAAGCAGAGTGATGGGACTGAGAGTCCTTGGGTGGCTGTGACATCTGAGACCTGACTGATAAGATATAACTAGGAAATGATCTGGGGAAAGAAGGTGTTTGTGCTGCAGGAAAGCTGGCCCCGAGGTCCCATGTCAGGAAGTCCGTGGCTTGTTCAGGGAAGGGAATGGAGGCTGGATGGGCCAGCATGCAGTGGGCAAGGGCAGAGGGTTTCAGATGAGGACAGAGAGGTGGAGGTTGAAGTACAGACTACGGGTCAGCTTGTGGGGACATATCCGGGGTTTAGATTTGATTCTAAGTGTAGAGGTGGATGACTGAATGTTTGGAGAGGAGCCGTAAGCTAATGCAGTAAAGGTCGTTCAGGAGGTTGACTAGAGACCTGATGGGGGCTGAGTAGGGGCGGGGGGATCAGTTAGGAGGCAGAAGGGCAGCTGCTGGGGGAGATGGCAGTGGGTCAGGCCAGGATGGTGAGGGTAAAGATTTGGGGTCAGTCCTTTAGCAATGGGCAGCTTTGGACCACCGAGCCTACTTTCAAGTCGGTAACTTGAAGTTTCAGGATGCTTTTTTCATCAGTCGATTCTAGATCTAAGGTGAGGAATACAGGGAGGGGTGAGAAGTGCAGCGAGGAGGAGGAAACAGAGGAGGAACTTGTCTGGAAGAAGCCAGGGAGAATTCAGTGGTGTTTCTCCAATCACTTCTCTCCTGTCTAAATTATTAGGGTGTTTCATCCTAGAGCAAGCTTGCTGATATTGTTCTCGACAGAGTTGAGGTTTTGTGTTTTGTTTTTCCTTTCATTCAAAGTGACAGAGGCCAGAAAACAACGCTGGCAGCACCACACCCACCGGCAGATTCCAGGTGCTGTAGCCTAGGGAGAGGATTGGGTATTTTGATGAAATCCCTGAGAGACCAAGGGGGAGAGAGCTACTTGGAGCTGTGTTAACCTTCCCAACATAAATTCCTAGAAAGCTATGTGTGGGGATATAAGAGAGGCTGGTGGCGGTGGTGTTGGTGTTTCTTTCGGGGTGGGGCACCCACACACATAAGTGGGGACACATGTCTCATTGGATAATGAACTTGCTGGCATATAGGCCTCTGTCATTTATAAACTCTTATGTGTTAGTACTGTGCTCCCAGATTCTGGGATTAATTCTCATGTTAGCCCTGTGAACTCAATGGTATCAGTACACACATTGTATAGAGGAGGAGGATGTGATGTAGAATGGTTAAAATCACATGGCTAGTAAGTGCCAAATTGGAATGGGAACCCAGATCCCTGGTCTTTTGCTGGTTACATATTTCTAAAGTGACATTTTTACTGATACAGAAGTGGACATTGTAAATTTTTCTGTTTATTCTTTATAAAGAAAGCTTTTTAGGAGCTAGAAGTATGTTTCTATTATTTTTGGTAACCAATCCTTTGTTATACTTATTATGTGATATATAGTAACATGACCACAGTATTAATCTTGAATAATTCTGACTAATCTATCTCTGAAATGATGTTTTAAATAGGTGATACTTAGAATTATGTGGCTTTTTATTGTACATATAGTCACATGAAAGACTGGGTATATTCTCAAGTGTTCTTTTTATACATAGAACAAAACTTATTGGAGCACCGCTGACAGCACTTAACAATAAGTAAACCGACAACACTTAACAAGTAAACCGTCAGTGTATCAGTTAGAGTTCTTTGTTGCAAGCATCGGAAGCTGCTTCTCTTTAACTTCAGCAGAGAGAGATTTGCTGGCAGGGTGTCAGGAAGCTCACTTGTTTGCTGAGAAGCCTAGAGACCCTGTAAACTGGCAGGAACGCAGGCAGTTTCAAAGCGGGAGGAACCACAGCCAAGGTCATCTTGCAGAAGTAGCCTGGTAAGGGCATCCCCCACTGAACTCTGCTGCTACCACACCTCCCCTGGTCACCTCCCTAGACACTGGATGCTGCTGCTGGCACTGGGAGACGCCTTTTGGAATGAATTGTAACCTGTCCCTGCTTCTTTCTTTCACTTGCTCACAATTCAGAGTGGCAGGCAGGATCATCAGATTGGCCAAGCCTGGGTCACCTGTCCTGCCTGTCTATGTCAGAGAGAGATAGCATTTGATCTATTAGGATCTTCAAAGAGAAATGAAGCTTTGCCTTTCATCAGGTAGGAAGGTATTTCAGATGCTGGACAGTTACAGGAATGGCACATGTCTGTTAAACTATAAAAGTAACATAGTTTTAGGCATTAAGTGCTCCCATAGAATTTTTCAGGTCTCTTGAAAAGGCAACATAGTTCTGGAAAGAAATTACTTTCCTATATAGTATAGACTTCAATTATCTCAAAATAGTGACTAATCTGGGAGGGGTCACTTGCAAACAGATGATCTTGACAGCCATTTGGTTTTGTGTTGAGAATTCCAACATGACATTCGGCAGTTATTGGAACAAAGACTGAGTCTGCGTCTTCCTTCCATTTATTTCGTTTATCTCTGATAGGCTTTGTGGAACAGTTGTCTCTAATCAAAGACATCAGAAAGCTTTTTACACGTTCCTTCTGGCGATGACTAATTTTCCGTGTTATTGGAGTAATCAGTTGGCATTTTTTTTTTATTGCGCTCATTCAAAAGCAACTCCTCCCCACAAAGGAACGTTATGTTTTTGAATTTTATTATTTTGCTCAGAGATTAAGCATTGGTATCACCGTAATCTGAAATGTACCCTGCCAACCTATTAGTACCACAATAAAATTGACGTGGCAAAGTTTTAATTCATACAGTAATTTTTGTGTGTACCCCTCTAGCTTTAAAGGCAAAGAGACCAGAGGACATGCAGAAGGCCACATGAAATCTTCAATGTAGCACGTTTACTGTCATCATGCTGCATTTTTATCCTCATGTGATAAAGCTAGTCAAATTGGACCTGTTAAAAATGAATTAAATGGTATTATTAAAAATATAGACAGAATAAAATTAACATTGCTAAATGTTATGGAAACTAACTGTCAGCATAAGGCATCATAGTAACTGTAATAGAATTAAAAAACAAAACAAACAAAAAACTACTTAAAGCAACCAAACATTAATCTTGTCCTAACAGAGATACTCAGTATAATCTAGACACAGTGAGACTGAATTCACAGATCATTTATGCCCCACTCGATTGCAGAATACATGAAACTTAGGCGATAGTAAGAAAAATGGATTCATACTATACAAGACCCCACAGTCCTCTTTCTTTCAACTCATACATAACAAGCCTAAATTCATTTTTGTAGTTTCTAAGTATGCTGTACAGAGAATGCAAAGAGTCAGCCTCAAATAGACCTTCTTTGAAAAAGGATCAAAGAATAGTACAAATTAGAGAAGAAAAATCCAGGATTACTTTATACAGAGAGTAAGTAAAAGATTCAAGCCAAGAAATTCTTAACCTATGGATACTTCAGAAAAAAAAAATGTTTTCATTGGAAAGAAAGTAAAAGAGAGTTAAAATAAATACTTTACTCTTTCTGCACACACGAATTAGTTATTGGTTCTTGGCATTATATTAACTCTCCTATTTTATTTCTCAAATGTCAGTCACTGTGGTAAGCACTTTGTATACCTTATCCAATTTGATCTCTCAATAGCCCCATGAGGTAAGTATCATTAGCTCCATTTTATAGTTAAGGAAACTGAGGCTTTAAGAAGCTAAACTCCTTTGAGAATAAGCAACTTAGCATTTGGACCCTGCCCCCGCTTCAGTGTTTACACTCTTTAACACCATGTGCTCTACTGCCCTTGAGTATTCTTCCTCTAATGCTCATGGACTACTCAAGGCATGCTAAGTCTTACTCTGTGCTACTTGAGGGTAGGAATAACATTCTAAATTTTCAGACACCCTGCTCACCTAGGACAGTGCCTGAGAGGCTCTCAGAAAAGAGTTTAAATGATAAAGTTATTGATTTTTCCAGCCTTGCAATAAACTCCCAGTAATAATCATTAGAGTCTTGAAGTTCAGACTTTCATGATATTAGATTTGGAGCTCAGTTTTGAAATTAGCCCATATAGGCAACCTCAGCAAGGAGAGGGTGCAGGTTTTGGTGGGCTCTTAAAATCATGACTATGGAAAAAGTCCTGATGAGGTCATACTTGAGATCTTTCCTTGTAGGAAAAAAAAGAGTATTCCATCAGAGATGCTGTATTGCTTTCTAAAATGGTAAACAAAAAAAACTGGATCCGATGGGGATCCACACATAGCCAAAATTCCATGTCATTGAGAGGTGTCAGTAGAATGGGACAAAAGAAGTGATGCGTACTTTCCTATATTTTCCTAATATGCTTCACCCTTGACCGAGATGCGGTTAGTCTTTCTTCTCTAGTTTGGATCCCATACTTCCACTTCAATATTGGAACGAGTTCCTTCATTTCTTTTAACTTGTGTAAAACTTTAAATACTCAGAATTGATAAAGAAAAGCCCACATGCCCACCATCCAGCTCTCTCACTTGTTTGTTTAAAAAAAAATCCCTACAAAAATCAGTTCACAGAAAAACATTATTAAGTAATTTTTCTACTACAAAATATTCTTCATGAGAACAGGATAATTTTATAGGGGTGTTATAAGTCTCTCATGAAATCTGAGAAACAAACACATAGGACAAATAGATTATATATGATATATTTATGTACCTAGGTGATTAGGGAGTCCTGAAGTTGTTTCAGGGACTCTTTTACTGTGTCATACTGTCTTTCAGACACCATGGAATTGTTTGAGGGAATTCTGTTACGTCATATTACATTATTAAATTAAAGGTTTGAAAGTGTTTTGAGGAGATGAGATAACCTTGCCAAGAAAGAAAGGGAAGGAGTATATAAAAGCTCAGCACTTAGAACAGATATCTGTATTCAAAGATGAATGTGAACAATTGTGTTCACTGTCTTCCTGTTTCAAATACTTTACCTGGTGTGAGGTATCGGCATTACATATCAGTGGCATCAGTTGAAGTTTAATTTTAATGGAGATTATGGAGGACTACTTTTGGTGATAATTAGAGGAAGGGGAAAGTATATGTCATTTTACAAGGGGTCACCTTGGTGCCACTGTTCAAAAAATATGTAACATGTATTATGCACGCATGTGCTACAGCACAGGAATATAATGATGAAAGCAACTTTATCACTGCCCTAGAGTAGTGCATGAAATGAGGCTGTCAGAAAATTTCAGTTGAATAGGAAGTTTGTTGATGATATACCCAAGGAACTGTCAGAATGGTGAGGTGGGACCTGTGTCCATCCTGAGGATTAAGAAAGTCTTCCTGTACATATGAAATTTGAGGGATCATAAGGGCAAAGTTTCTGATAAACAAAGGTGATTATTATGAAAACATGACATTTTACCTCATTCTGTGTAAATAAGGATGGATATTTTATTTGTTGTACTTACCCATTCTTTGCTCACATTTCCAATAATACACAATACCCAGGGAAAATAGAGTTAGCCTCTTGGCAACAGAAGTACAAGCTACTAGTGACTCCTAGTTATGTTCAATTCTCAGAACTAGCACAAATATCTCTATGTTTTAGGGTATAAGGCAGGGATAGGAAAAGAGAGAAGTTTTTTATTTTTATTTTTTTCCCCAAACTGACTTTGAAAATACTTATCAAAGAGGGAAGCTAGCAGAGTGTGGGGTACAGGAGGGACGCTGGGCAAAACATTTCTGACATTTCTGCCCATCACCATTCAGTTTTTGTTTTTTCAGTCCAATCACTATAGGGCTTCCAGAGTATTTCTTAGTATCTCAGCTTCCTCTTAATGCATTATTTTCTGTACTATTCTTATCTCATCTGAGGGAACTTAAAACTTTAAATCCATCAATCTGTGTCTGAAAGTTGCTGAAATGTGCTTATTAAATGGCCTAATTCTAGCAAGAAAAATAAAAATCCAGGTAACCCTGTATGTGCTCCCCTTTTCTTCTTCCATTATGTTCGACTGTAGTCTTTTGTCAATGGTCACATGTTTTAAAATCCATTCCTCTCACCAGCCTTTTAAAATGTCTTTATTTCTCCCTTTCTTTCTTTCCCCCTTTCCTCCCTTCCCCCCTTCCTCCCTCCCTCCCTCCCTCCCTCCCTCCCTTCCTTCCTTCCTTCCTTTCCTTCTTTCTTCACTTTTTATACACTTACTGTGTGTCAGATATTGTAGAAGGTTTTAAGGATTTGATGGTAAATAAGCAGATGTGGTCCCCACCACATTAGACTTCCATTTTGGTGGGGCAATTACTCAATTTAACAGGTAATGACAATGTGAGGTAAAGAGTGGGATAGGAGATACATATCAGAAGAACATGGTCCAGTATGGAAATAGAGACTGATGGGAAAAGTCACAGAAGAGTTCCCCAAAAGAGGAGTGTATTAAATTTGGACATGAAAGGTGAATAAGATGTTTAGACATTAGTCAGGAAATTTACCAACCTTTAATCAGTTAGTGGATTTGAGCACCAATCTTCATGGACTGCTCACATTACAATGAGAGGCAAGCAGACATTATATATCTCTTGAGTGAAGAGTACAACACAACCTATGATGTAGTCTTGGGGTAAAAAAAAAAAGAACCTAGTTCAGATTAAGTCTCTAAATCCAATTATCAAGTTATAGCAAATATGGAAGCCAGAGGAACATGTTAAATGACACAACAAAGATGCAATCAGAATTATCCAGGATATGGGGCACTCTACAGGGCATCCAATCCATTTTCTTCAATTAATAAATTGCAGAGGATGGAAGAGGAATCTGAGATTAAAGGAGGCTTCAGAGCTATATCAATTAACCACAATGTAGTAAACTTATGTGGATCTTGAGTCACATAAAGAAATTACAAGTATAAATAATTTTATGTATATGGAATATATGAGGCAGTTGGATGTTTGAACTCTCCTGGATAGTTGAAGGTTTTAATTAATTTTTTTAAAATATGAGAATAATAATGTAGTTATGGTAAAAAAAAAAAGTCCTTACAATTTAGAGATACATATTGAAGATTTCACAGATTTTACGAATGCAATGATATGTCAAAATAATGTAGGAAAGTGTAAGTGGATAGAAGTATGGGTGGAACAAGATTGGCATGAGTTAATATTTGAGGCTGAGAGATAGGAAATAGGGCTTTATTAAACTATTTTGTCTACTTTTGTGTATTTTTTAAAATTTCCCATAAAAGTTGAATAAAAAGATAAAAGGCTAAATAAAAACTCCAAGGTTTAAAAATTAGTCATGTGAAGAGGGAAGTATTTCTGGTAGAGAAGACAATATGCATAGATATCCATCTAGAGGTAGGGGAGAATGCCATCTTCAAGGGATTGAAATAAATTCCATATGGATTGAGTGAGAGAGGAAGAACACAAGGGGCAAAGCTAGAGGTGTCAGTTTGCAAAGGAAACCTTGAAAGCCACATTAAAAATTTGGACTCTATCCTTAGGGCAATAATAAGGCATTGAAAGATCCTAAGCAGGAGTAACCTGATTACTAGGAAACGGTACAGCCTTGAAAATGAGTTTGAGGAAGCCAAGAGAGATACTCTGAGACTAGTTAGCAGATGGTTGCAGTAGTGCAGTCAGGTGAGAGGGAGAGCAGATGGCCTTGAGAGATATTAGGGAGGTAAACAGGACGGATGTGGGAGAAAAGGGACATCTGACGATTTCCTAGGTTTCAGGCTCGGACAGATGGGTGGATAGAGGGGACTTACTGAAATCAGGAACATCAGATGAAGAGTGAACCTGAAGGAAAATATGAGGAGCTCTCTGGAAAGACTAAGTTTGAAGTACCTGTAAATCTGTTACTGAATTAGATGCAAGGCCCTCCTCTTGGGGTTCTAGCTGAACCGAAGCCCCCCAGGTCTGCCAGGGAGTTCTTTCCTGCTCAAGTTTGCACTGCCGTTAACAAAACTGAGTTTGGTGCGAGCAAGACAATTTTATTCAATGGCCAGAGAATGGAGAAGGGGAGCTCATGCTCTAAAGTCACCTTCTACCCGACGGGAGGGGAGTAAGGGAACTTAAGGGTTAGGAGGCAGATGGGTCAGCCAGCTCTAGGAAAGGGGTGGAGATTCCCCAGGCAGCAGAGGGGCAGCTGGGGCATGCGCAGTCTTCCATACTCCTTTGCACATGGTGCAAATTGTGCCTAACAGCACAAACACCCGCTTTGGGCAGAGAACTTTTTTTTTTTTTCCTCTAGAAAGGGGCTCATTTACTTTTTTTTTTTTTTTTTTTGAAGTACAAAAGTAAACATTTACTTAAAACCAGAAAAGAAAGCACAAAGTTACACATTTTAAGAAGATAACAGAGGGCTTCCCTGGTGGTGCAGTGGTTGAGAATCCCCCTGCCAATGCAGGGGACACGGTTAGATCTCTGGTCCGGGAAGATCCCACATGCCACGGAGCAACTAAGCCTGTGCACCACAATTACTGAGCCTGCATGCCGCAGCTACTGAAGCCTGCGCACTTAGAGCCCGTCCTCCACAACGAGAGAAGCCACTGCAATGGAAGCCTGCACACTGCAACTAAGAGTAGTCCCCACTCTCCACAACTAGAGAAAACCCATGCACAGCAACGAAGACCCAACACAGCCAAAAATAAATAAATAAAATACATAAATTAAAAGAAGAGGATGACAGAAACCATAAACCTCACAAAATTAAGAAAGAGAAATATATCTCATTAAGCACAAACTAAATGTATCACCACCTCAAATTTCCTTTATTTTTTTTACTTGGATCTTCTATACACTTGTGTATTTGGTACTGAAAATTGAAATAGCACATCAAAAATTTTATTACAATTCAAACTTTTGAAAACCAGAGAACGTAGTTAATATGTCCTGTTATAATTATGCTCTGCCAAACTAAGCAGTGCTTTCTTTATCTTCCTTCCACACAAGTCAATTTGCATCAAATTCTTTTATTTTTCTTTAGATTCTTTCCCATATAGGCCATTACAGAGTAATGAGTAGAGTTCCCTGTGCTATACAACAGGTTCTTATTAGTTACCTATTTTATACATAGTTGTGTGTTTATGTCAATCCCAGTCTCCCAATTTATCCCTTTGGGGCTCATTTGCCTTTTTTATTTAAACATCTTTATTGGAGTATAATTACCTTACATTGCTGTGTTACTTGCTGCTGTATAACAAAGTGAATCAGCTATACGTATACATATATCCCCATATCCCCTCCCTCTTACGTCTCCCTCCCACCCTCCCTATCCCACCCATCTAGGTGGTCACAAAGCACCGAGCTAATCTCCCGGGGCTATGAGGCTACTTCCCACTAGCTATCTATTTTACATTTGGTAGTGTATATATGTCAGTGCCACTCGCTCACTTTGTCCCAGCTTACACTTCTCCCTCCCCGTGTCCTCAATTCCATTCTGTACATCTGCATCTTTATTCCTGTCCTGCCCTTACGTTCTTCAGAACCACTTTTTTTTTTTTT
>NW_020171819.1:173826-177437 GCF_003031525.2 Neophocaena asiaeorientalis asiaeorientalis
CTTTCTATCCTGTTAAATTGATCTATATTTCTGTTTTTGTGCTAGTACCATACTGTCTCAATTACTGTAGCTTTGTAGTATAGTCTGAGGTCCAGGAGCCTGATTTCTCCAGCTCCGTTTTACTTTCTCAAGATTGCTTTGGCTATTTGGGGTTTTTGTGTTTCCATACAAATTGTGAAAGTTATTGTTCTACTTCTGTGAAAAATGCCATTTGTATTTTGATCGGGATTGCATTGAATCTGTAGATTGCTTTAGGTAGTATAGTCATTTTCACAATGTTGATTCTTCCAATCCAAGAGCATGGTATCTCTCTCCATCTGTTTGTATCATCTTTCATTTCTTTCATCACTATCTTATAGTTTTCTGCATACAGGTCTTTTGTTTCCCTAGGTATGTTTATTCCTAGGTATTTTATTCTTTTTATTGCAATGGTAAATGGGAGTGTTTCCTTAATTTCTCTTTCAGACTTTTTATCATTAGTATATGGGAATGCAACAGTTTTCTGTGCATTAACTTTGTATCCTGCTACTTCACCAAATTCATTGATTAGCTCTAGGAGTTTTCTGGTGGCATCTTTAGGATTTTCTATGTATAGTATCATGTCGTTGGCAAAGAGTGACAGCTTTACTTCTTCTTTTCCAATTTTGATTCTTTTTATTTCTTTTTCATCTCTGATTGCTGTGGCAAAAACTTCCAAATCTATGTTGAATAATAGTGGTGAGAGTGGGCAACCTTGTCTTGTTCCTGATCTTAGTGGAAATGGTTTCACTTTTATACCACTGAGAACAGTGTTGGCTGTGGGTTTGTCATATATGGCCTTTATTATGTTGAATTAAGTTCCCTCTGTGCCTACTTTCTGAAGAGTTTTTATCATGAATGAGTGTGGAATTTTGTTGAAAGCTTTTTCTGCATCTATTGAGATTACCATATGGTTTTATCCTTCAATTTGTTAATATGGTGAATCACATTGATTGATTTGCATATATTGAAGAATCCTTGCATTCCTGGGCTAAACCCTACTTGATCATGGTGTATGATCCTTTTAATGTGCTGCTGGATTCTGTTTGCTAGTATTTTGTTGAGCATTTTTGCAACTATGTTCATCAGTGACATTGACCTGTAGTTTTCTTTTTTTGTGACATCTTCGTCTGCTTTTGGTATCAGGGTGACGGTGGCCTCGTAGAATGAGTTTGGAAGGCTTCCTTCCTCTGCTGTATTTTGGAAGAATTTGAGAAGGATAGGTGTTAGCTTTTCTCTAAACATTTGATAGAATTTGCCTGTGAATCCATCTGTTCCTGGGCTTTTGTTTGTTGGAAGATTATTATTATTATTTTTAACATCTTTATTGGAGTATAATTGCTTTACAATGGTGTGTTAGTTTCTGCCTTATAACATAGTAAATCAGTTATACATATACATATGTTCCCATATCTCTTCCCTCTTGCATCTCCCTACCTCCCATGGAAGATTATTAATCACAGTTTCAGTTTCAGTGCATTTGATTGGTCTGTTTACATTTTCCTTTTCTTCTTGGTCAGTCTCGGAAGGTTGTGCTTTTCTAAGAATTTGTCCATTTCTTCCAGGTTGTCCGTTTTATTGGCATAGAGTTGCTAGTAGTAATCTCTCATGATCCTTTGTATTTCTGAAGTGTCAGTTGTAACTTCTTCTTTTTCATTTCTAATTCTGTTGATTTGAGTCTTCTCCCTTTTTTTCTTGATGAGTCTGGGTAATCGTTTATCAACTTTGTTTATCTTCTCAAAGAACCAGCTTTTAAGTTTATTGATCTTTGCTATCATTTCCTTCATTTCTTTTTCATTTATTTCTGATCTGATATTTATGATTTCTTTCCTTCCGCTAACTGTGGGGTTTTCTTTGTTGTTGTTCTTTTTTCTCTAATTGCTTTAACTGTAAGTTTAGGTTGTTTATTTGAGATTTTTCTTGTTTCTTGATGTAGGATTGTATTGCTATAAACTTGCCTCTTAGAACTGCTTTTGCTGCATCCCATAGGTTTTGTAACATCATATTTTCATTGACATTTGTTTCTAGGTATATTTTGATTTCCTCTTTGATTTCTTCAGTGATTTCTTGGTTATTTAGTAGCATATTGTTTAGCCTCCATGTGTTTGTATTTTTTACAGTTTTTTTCCTTTAATAGGTATCTAATCTCAAAGTGTTGTGGTTGGAGAAGATACTTGATATGATTTCAATTTTCTTAAATTTACCTAGGCTAGATTTGTGACCAAAGATATGATCTATCCTGGAGAATGTCCATGAGCACTTGAGAAGAAAGTGTATTCTGTTGTTTTTAGATGGAATATTCTATAAATATCAATTAAGTCCATCTTGTTTAATGTGTCATTTAAAGCTTATGTTTCCTTATATTTATTTTCACTTTGATTTATCTGTCCATTGGTGAAAGTGGGATGTTTAAGTCCCCCAGTATTATTGTGTTACTGTCGATTTCCCCTTTTATGGCTCTTAGCATTTTCCTTATGTATTGAGGTGCTCCTCTGTTGGGTGCATAAATATTTCCAACTGTTATATCTTCTTCTTGGATTGATCCCTTGATCATTATGTAGTGTCCTTCTTTGTTTTTCGTAATAGTCTTTAAAGTCTATTTTGTCTGATAAGAGTATTGCTACTCCAGTTTTCTTTTGATTTCCATTTGCTTGGAATATCTTTTCCCCTCCCCTCACTTTCAGTCTGTATGTGTCCCTAGGTCTGGAATGGGTCTCTTGTAGGCAGCATATATACGAGTCTTGCTTTTGAATCCATTCAGCCAGTCTGTGTCTTTTGGTTGAAGCATTTAATCCATTTACATTGAAGGTAATTATCAGTAAGTATGTTCCTATTACTATTTTCTTAATTGTTTTGGGTTTGTTATTGTAGGTCTTTTCCTTCTCTTGTGTATCCTGCCTAGAGAAGTTCCTTTAGCATTTGTTGTAAGACTGGTTAGGTGGTGCAACATTAGGTGGTGTGTTTTGGAGTGTCTGTGAACTGAGTATGACTTGGGGCAGCCTCTGTGCTAATGGTTGGGGTTGTGTCCCTGTCTTGCTAGTTGTTTGGCATGGGGTGTCCAGCGCTGTAGCTTGCTGGTCATTGAGTGGAGCTGGGTCTTAACGTTGAGATGAGATCTCTGGGAGAGCTCTCACTGATTGATGTTACGTGGGGCCAGGAGGTCTCTGGTGGTCCAGTGTCCTGAACTCAGCTCTCCCACCTCGGAGGCTCAGGCCTAACACCCAGCTGGAGTACCACCACCCTGTCAGCCACACGGCTCAGAAGAAGAGGGAGAAAAAAGTGCAAGAAAGAAAAATAAAATAAAATAAGATAAAATAAAATAAATTAATAATGTTAAAAGAAATATTTTTAATATTATTAAAATAAAAAAATTAAAAAGTAATTTAAAAAAAGAGAGCAACCAAACCAATACATATCCACCAATGAGAACAAGCACTAAAAAGTAAACCTGGATAACCATGTAAATCAGAAACTAGTCAGTTTCATACAGCAGACCCCAAGGCTACAGTTGCTCCCGAAGTCCACCTCCTCAATTTGGGATGATTCGTTTTCTATTCAGGCATTGCACAGATGCAGGGTACATCAAGTTGATT
>NW_020171819.1:177475-197064 GCF_003031525.2 Neophocaena asiaeorientalis asiaeorientalis
GAGATCTCTGGGAGAGCTCTCACTGATTGATGTTACGTGGGGCCAGGAGGTCTCTGGTGGTCCAGTGTCCTGAACTCAGCTCTCCCACCTCGGAGGCTCAGGCCTAACACCCAGCTGGAGTACCACCACCCTGTCAGCCACACGGCTCAGAAGAAGAGGGAGAAAAAAGTGCAAGAAAGAAAAATAAAATAAAATAAGATAAAATAAAATAAATTAATAATGTTAAAAGAAATATTTTTAATATTATTAAAATAAAAAAATTAAAAAGTAATTTAAAAAAAGAGAGCAACCAAACCAATACATATCCACCAATGAGAACAAGCACTAAAAAGTAAACCTGGATAACCATGTAAATCAGAAACTAGTCAGTTTCATACAGCAGACCCCAAGGCTACAGTTGCTCCCGAAGTCCACCTCCTCAATTTGGGATGATTCGTTTTCTATTCAGGCATTGCACAGATGCAGGGTACATCAAGTTGATTGTGGAGATTTAATCCGCTGCTCCTGAGGCTGCTAGGAGAGATTTCCCTTTCTCTTCTTTGTTTGCACAGCTCCTGGGTTTCAGCTTTGGATTTGGCCCACCTCTGCGTGTAGGTCGCGTGAGGGCATCTTTTCCTCAGCCAGACAGGACAGGGTTAAAGGAGCAGCTGATTCGGGGGCTCTGGCTCACTCAGGCTGGGGGGAGGGAGGGGTACGGAGTGCGGGGCAAGCCTGCAGCAGCAGAGGCCAGCATGATGTTGCAACAGCCTGAGGCACACTGTGTTTTCTCCCGGGGAAGCTGTCCTTGGATCATGGGACCCTGGCAATGGTGGGCTATACAGGCTCCTGGAAGGGGAGGTGTGGATAGTGACCTGTGCTTGCACACAGGATTCTTGGTGGCTGCAGCAGCAGCAGCATTAGCATTTCATGCCCGTCTCTGGTGTTCATGCTGATAGCCACGGCTTGGGGTGGAGATCTTAACATGGTAATGAAGCAAAGGTAGCTCTCAGATACATCCAGGTTTCACCTGTGCAGGCTCTTTCCTGTGGTCAAGTTGGAGCTGGTTCCAGAGAAGTTGACCATTGTATATCTTTTAAAGTACAGCTGCAAAGCATCTCTGCCAAACACCAGCTACTTTTGAAACAAAAACAGAAAAATCAGGACAGGTGTCCTTTAGCTCTCAGGGTTTGGTGTGGAAACAGAGCTAAATCAAGGCAAGGAAAAGGGAGACTTTTCTTACTGTTAGGATGTCACTTCATCATGGTATGAGGAGGTATTCTATGGTGGGTTTAAGGTTGCAAATACTATTTCAGATGCATTCTACCCAATTTAATATACAGTATTTCCACTGTTTTCAGCTGAAAATATTTATTTTTCTTATGACTTCTTTTTTGTCCCCTTGATTATTTAGAAGGACATGTCAATTTTCAAATGCAAATATTTATTTTTTGTTACTGATTTCTTTTAAATTTATTTGGAATGGAAAATGTAATGGTTATAATCCCAGCCCTTTGAAATTTATTGAGACTAGCACTATAAATACTTTTTTGGTGAATTTTGTAATTGTTCTCTGTGAGCTTGAAAGTAATATGTATTCTGCAATTGCTGAATCTAGTTATTTATATATGTTTATGTATATAAAGCTTATCAATTACATCACTTGAAATTTTCACTATCCTTACTAGACTTACTTAGACTTACTTGTCTGCTTAGATTAATTTTTTCTGTAATTTTCTTGATTTTTGCTATTTATATTTAAAGGCAATTCCACTATTTTATCAGGATTTTTATATATTTTAAGTATATAAAATTTTATAATTATGTATCTTAATATATTTAATATATTTTCTGGACTTTTATATATTTCTGAATCTTTTACTGTTAAGTAGTGACTTTTTTATCTTTTTCTTTTTTTTTTTTTTTTTTTTTTTGGGGGTACACGGGCCTCTCACTGTTGTGGCCTCTCCTGTTGCGGAGCACAGGCTCCAGACACGCAGGCTCAGCGGCCATGGCTTACGGGCCTAGCCGCTCCGCGGCATGTGGGATCTTCCCGGACCGGGGCACGAACCCGTGTCCCCTGCATCAGCAGGCAGACTCTCAACCACTGCTCCACCAGGGAAGCCCAACTTTTTAATCTTTAATAACTATTTTTTGCCTTAAAATCTATTTTATCTCATACTGAGAGCGACACCACTTTCTTTTGGTTAGTGTTTGATTTGTATATCTTCTTCCATCATTTTTCTTTCAGTATGTCTGAATTCTGTAACTTTTTTTGTATCTTAGATGTGTCTTTTGTAAAGAGAGTTTAAAAAGAAATCCATGATAGAAATCCAAGGAATTAGTAATAATATTTGTCTTAAGTGGAACATTTTTTTTCATTTATATTTATTGTAATTATTAAAGTATTTGAATTTATTTCTACAACCATATTTTGTGCTTTTTGATTACCATGCTTCTTCTATACTTCTTTTTTCTGTTCTTGCCTTCTCTTGGATTAGTTGATTATTTTTAAATGATAGCCACAGTATCTATTCAATACAGTATTAATATTAATTCATTACAGATTCAAATACATTAAATTAATTAAAGATTCAAACACTAAAGACCTTTTAGAGCCCATTGAAACCAAGTTTTATCCTGTTCAAGATTCAGAGCCAGGTAATAAATCTTTGTATTATTTATCAATTTCACTGATTACTGGAATGCTGCAGTATTTTCCCCAATATTCTATTCATTATTACATTCTAAGCCGTACAATACCTTGTGCACTTACTGCCAATCTTGGGTCTCTTTGGGCTAAACTGGCCTTTTTAGCAGGAGTCTTCACTCTGACAAGAGGTGCCATTTCCAGATATGTGGATTCAGCATAGCTGAATGGAACAGGCAGCCCAGCAGGAGCAGCAGCAAACCGTAAAATCCACAATTTTAAAGTGTCAGGATAAGTATTTCATGGGCGCATCCTGTTACTCTAAAATCAGATCAACTGGGAACATGCTCTCCAGCCAAATTTTGACAGGTGCAGCTACTGCCACGGCTCTGCTGTTCTTTCTCTAATCTGCCCATCTGCTCCCAGGATTCCTCTGCTTCTCTTAGAAATATTCCCTCTTCTGCTTTCTTTAGCCTCAAATACTGCACTTTGTTGTTTAAGACAAGGGCCACACAAACAAGTCAAAACAGACAGGAACAGAGCTATTATTATGTAATTAGAGCAGTAAAGGCAGCCAGTCTGAATAACTCTATCTTGCAAATTGGTTTTCTTGTCTGTATTAGTCTAATTTACCCAATATTCTCTGAATTTGGGGGGATTTTGCTGCCTGTACATACGCAAATAAGATAACTAATTAAGCTGTTAGTAATGGATAAAAATGTTTAAATGAATTCATTCATCTAAAAGTTTTCCATGAGCATCATCTAAGTACTAAACACTATTTTTCCTTCATAGTAGTTAA
The DNA here is from genome assembly GCF_003031525.2 of Neophocaena asiaeorientalis asiaeorientalis. NCBI lineage: Eukaryota > Metazoa > Chordata > Mammalia > Artiodactyla > Phocoenidae > Neophocaena > Neophocaena asiaeorientalis. The sequence goes on from NW_020171819.1 coordinate 180,904, forward strand.
CAAAAACATATATTTTGTGCTCTCTAGAGTTTATTAAAAGCAGTATTTATTAGAGAAATCTTTAGAATTATTAAACTTTGGCATGAATTATTGCATTAAATTTTTAGTAAGAATCAGAAGAAAAAATTGTCACATTGCTGGTTATGATGTGTCCCTTGTAAGCTGTACTATAGATAGCTTATAGGCTGCACAAAAACAGGGGATGGGCTAAATTTGGCCCATAGGCCAGAATTTGCTAACCCTTGCCTTAGAACAATCATAGAAAAGATTTATTATCCTCATTTTTCAGAAGGAATGGACCAAGAGAACTTAAGTCAAAGTAGCAGAGCTTTAAATATATTTCTAGAATTTTTTCTCTTATTTCACAAAAGCCTATGTGACTCTCCCTTTCTCAGTTGTACAGGTTTCTAGGAGGGACGGCGACAAAAACAGCAATGTTGTGTGGAAAATTGGGGGAGCTGGGGACTCCTAAGATAAATGACATCTATATATCATTAAAATCCTGTGTCTGTAAAAGCCTAACCTCTCTGGAGTTGGGGACTTATGTGGCTAGTACCTCCCTACCTTCCTGAAAGCAGATCTAGCTAGGCTGATTCCATCCTAGTCTCAAGAGTAACAACGAAATGGATTGGGTGTCTCCCACACCCTTTTCTCTTGTTAGTCAAACACTTCTGGGTTCTTAGATTCTTCACATTCTTCCTAATATCCTGGGAAACCCCTACTCAAGGAGAAATTTCATACTAAATTGTTAATGAGTGAGGAGTCTAGAGATGTTCCCCTTCCCAAGGATTTGCATTTTTTTTTTCCTTTTTTTAAAAAAATATTTATTTATTTATTTGGTTGCATTGGGTCTTCGTTGCAGCATGCCAGCTTCCTCTAGGTGCAGCAAGCGGGGTCTACTCTATGTTGCGGTGCGCGGGCTTCTTATTGAGGTGGCTTCTTTTGTTACAGAGCACGGGCTCTAGATGCGTGGGCTTCAGTAGTTGTGGTGTGCAGGCTCAGTAGTTGTGGCTCACGGGCTGTACAGTGCAGGCTCAGTAGTTGTGGCGCACGGGCTTAGTTGCTCCGTGACATATGGGATCTTCCCAGACCAGGGCTCAAGCCTGTGTCCCCTGCATTGGCAGTCAAATTCTTAACCACTGCACCACCACTGTGCCACCAGGGAAGTCCAGGATTCGCATTTTGACTTGGAACAGAGACCTGTGCCACAATATTTAATATCTTATTACTATTTCTATCATCCATGGGTAATGTAGGTGAGGAGAATATTTTTGAGGGTCCCATAAACAGATGTCAATACTTTATATCTTACCAAGAAATTGACTTTAAGCCAATGTTCCTTATCCCAGCTTACCCTTCCCCCTCCCCGAGTCCTCAAGTCCATTCTCTACATCTGCGTCTTTATTCCTGTCCTGCCCCTAGGTTCTTCTAAGCACTTTTTTTTTCTTTTAACATTCCGTATATATGTGTTAGCATACAGTATTTGTTTTTCTCTTTCTGACTTACTTCTCTCTGTATGACAGTCTCTACGTCCATCCACATCATTACAGATAACTCAATTTCATTTCTTTTTATGGCTGAGTAATATTCCATTGTATATATGTACCACATCTTCTTTATCCATTCATCTGTCAGTGGACACTTAGGTTGCTTCCATGTCCTGGCTATTGTAAATAGAGCTACAGTGAACACTGTGGTACATGACTCTTTTTGAATTGTGGTTTTCTCAGGGTATATGCCCAGTAGTGAGATTGCTGGGTTGTATGGTCGTTCTATTTTTAGTTCTTTAAGGGACATCCATACTGTTCTCCTTAGGGGCTGTATCAATTTACATTCCCACCAACAGTGCAAGAGGGTTCCCTTTGCTCCACACCCTCTCCAGTATTTATTGTTTGCAGATATTTTCATGATGGCCATTCTGACCACTGTGAGGTGATACCACATTGTAGTTTTGATTTGCATTTCTCTAATGATTAGTGATGTTGAGCATCCTTTCATGTATTTGTTGGCAACCTGTATATCTTCTTTGGAGAAATGTCTATTTAGGTCTTCTGCCAATTTTTGGATTGGGTTGTTTGTTTTTCTGATATTGAGCTTCATGAGCTGCTTGTAAATTTTGGAGATTAATCTTTTGTCAGTTGCTTCATTTGCAAATATTTTCTCCCATTCTGAGGGTTGTCTTTTCATCTTGTTTATGGTTTCCTTTGCTCTGCAAAAGCTTTTAAGTTTCATTAGTTCCCATTTATTTATTTATTTTTATTTCCATTTCTCTAGGAGGTGGGTCAGAAAGGATCTTGCTGTGATTTATGTCATAGAGTGTTCTGCCTATGTTTTCCTCTAAGAGTTTGATAGTGTCTGGCCTTACATTTAGGTCTTTAATCCATTTGGAGTTTATTTTTATATATGGTGTTAGGGAGCATTCTGATTTCATTCTTTTACATGTAGCTGTCCAGTTTTCCCAGCACCACTTATTGAAGAGGCTGTCTTTTTTCCATTGTATATTCATACCTCCTTTATCAAAGATAAGGTGACCATATGTGCGTGGGTTTGTCTCTGGGCTTTCTATTCCTGTTCCATTCATCTATATTTCTGTTTTTGTGCTAGTACCATACTGTCTTGATTACTGTAGCTTTGTAGTATAGTCGGAAGTCAGGGAGCCTGATTTCTCCAGCTCCGTTTTTCTTTCTCACAATTGCTTTGGCTATTTGGGGTTTTTGTGTTTCCATACAAATTGTGAAATTTTTTGATCTAGTTCTGTGGAAAATGCCATTGGTAGGTTGATCAGGATTGCATTGAATCTGTAGATTGCTTTGGGTAGTAGAGTCATTTTCACAATGTTGATTCTTCCAATCTGAGAACATGGTATATCTCTCCATATGTTTGTATCATCTTCAATATCGTTCATCATTGTCTTAAAGTGTTCTGCATACAGGTCTTTTGTCTCCTTAGGTAAGTTTATTCCTAGGTATTTTATTCTTTTTGTTGCAATGGTAAATGGGAGTGTTTCCTTAATTTCACTTTCAGATTTTTCATCATTATTGTATAGGAATGCAAGTGATTTCTGTGCATTAATATTGTGTCCTGCTACTTTACCAAATGCATTGATTAGCTCGAGTAGTTTTCTAGTAGCATCTTTAGAATTCTCTATGTATAGTATCATGTCATCTGCAAACAGTGACAGCTTTACTTCTTCTTTTCCAATTTCGATTCCTTTTATTTCTTTTTTGTCTCTGATTGCTGTGGCTAAAACTTCCAAAATTATGTTGAATAATAGTGGTGAGAGTGGGCAACCTTGTCTTGTTCCTGATCTTAGAGGAAATGGTTTCAGTTTTTCACCATTGAGAATGATGTTGGCTGTGGGTTTGTCATATATGGCCTTTATTATGTTGAGGTAAGTTCCCTGTGTGCCTACTTTTTGGAGGATTTTTATCATAAATGGATGTTGAGTTTTGTTGAAAGCTTTTTCTGCATCTATTGAGATTATCATATGGTTTTTCTCCTTCAATCTGTTAATATGGTTTATCATATTGATTTATTTGCATATACTGAAGAATCCTTGCTTTTCTAAACCCCACTTGATCATGGTGTATGGTCCTTTTAATGTGCTGTTGGATTCTGTTTGCTAGTATTTTGTTGAGGATCTTTACATGTATGTTCATCAGTGACATTGGCCTGTAGTTTTTTTGTGACATCTCTGTCTGGTTTTGGTGTCAGGGTGATGGTGGTCCCATAGAATGAGCTGGGGAGTGTTCCTCCCTCTGGTATATTTTGGAAGAGTTTGAGAAGGATAGGGGTTAGCTGTTCTCTAAATGTTTAATAAAATTTGCCTGTGAATGCATCTGGTCCTAGGCCTTTGTTTGTTGCAAGATTTTTAATCACAGTCTCAATTTCAGTGTTTGTGATTGGTCTCTTTACATTTTCTATTTCTTCCTGGTTCAGTCTCAGAAGGTTGTTCTTTTCTAAGACTTTGTCCATTTCTTCCAGGTTATCCATTTCATTGGCATAGAGTTGCTTGTAGTAAGCTCTCATGATCCTTTGTATGTCTGCAGTGTCAGTTGTTACTTCTTTTTCATTTTTAATTCTATTGGTTTGAATCTTCTCCTTTTTTTTCTTGATGATTCTGACTAATGGATTATCAATTTTGTTTATCTTCTCAAAGAAGCAGATTTTTTAAAATTGATTTTTGCTATGGTTTCCTTCATTTTTTTTCATTTATTTCTGATCTGATCTTCATGATTTCTTTACTTCCGCTAGCTTTGGGGTTTTTTGTTCTTCTTTTTGTAATTGCTTTAGGTGTAAGGTTAGGTTGTTTATTTGAGATGTTTCTTGTTTCTTGAGGTGAGATTTTATTGCTCTAAACTTCCCTCTTAGAACTGCTTTTACTGCATCCCATAGGTTTTGGTTCATCGTGTTTTTAATTGTCATTTGTTTCTAGGTACTTTTTGATTTCCTCTTTGATTTCTTCAGTGACCTCTTGGTTATTTAGCAGTGTATTGTTTAACCTCCATTTATTTGTATTTTTTACAGATTTTTTTCCTATGATTGATATCTAATCTCATAGCGTTGTGGTTGGAGAAGATACTTGATACTATTTCAATTTTCTTAAATTTACCAAGGCTTAATTTGTGACCTGAGATATTATCTATCCTGGAGAATGTTCCATGAGCACTTGAGAAGAAAGTTTATTCTGCATTTTTGGATGGAATGTCCTATAAATATCAATTAAGTCCATCTTGTTTAATGTCATTTAAAGCTTGTATTTCCTTATTTTCAATTTGGATGATCTGTCCATAGGTGAAAGTGGGGTGTTAAAGTCCCATACTACGATTGTGTTTCATCATTGTTTTTTTGCTGTTTAGTTCTTCTTGGTCCTTGTTAAACATTTCTTGTATTTTCTCCATTCTCTTTCCAAGATTTTGGATCATGTTTACTGTCATTACTCTGAATCCTTTTTCAGGTAGACTGCCTATATCCTCTTCATTGTTTCGTCTTGTTGGTTTTTACCTTGTTCCTTCATCTGCTGTGTTTCTTGTCTTCTTATTTTGCTTAACTTACTGTGTTTGGGGTCTCCTTTTTGCAGGTGGCAGGTTTGTAGTTCCCAATGTTTTTGGTGTTTGCCTCCAGTGGGTAAGGTATTTTCAGTGAGTTGTGTAGGCTTCCTGATGGAGGGGACTAGTGCCTGTGTTCTGGTGGATGAGGCTGTATCTTGTCTTTCTGGTGGGCAGGACTAAAGCCGATGGTGTGTTGTGGGCTGTCTGTGACCTTATTATGATTTTAGGCAGCCTCTCCGCTAATGTGTGGGGTTGTATTCCTTTCTTGCTAGTTGTTTGGCGTAGGTTGTCTAGCACTGTAGCTTGCTGGTTGTTGAGTGGAGCTGGGTCTTAGCGTTTAGATGGAAATCTCTGAGAGACCTTTCCCTGTTTGATGTTACATGGAGCTGGGAGGTCTCTGTTGGACCAATGTCCTGAACTCAGCTCTCCCCACTCAGAGGCACAGGGCTGACTCCTGACTGGAGCACAAATAACATGTCAGCCTCATGGCTCAGAAGAGAAGGGAGAAAAAAGAAAGAAAAATAAAGTAAAATAAAGTTATTAAAATAAAAAATTATTAAGAAAACATTATAAAGTAATAAAAAAAGATGGACAGAAACCTAGGACAAATGGTAAAAGCAAAGCTATATAGACAAAATCACACAAAGAATCATACACATACACACTCACAAAAAGAGAAAAAGGGAAAATATTATATATCTATATATATATATATAAAAGAAAGGAAGAGAGCAACCAAATCAATAAACAAATCTACCAATGATGATAAACTCTAGATACTAAACTAATATACACATAAGACCAGAAACAAATTAGATGCAGAAAGCAAACCCCATGTCTACAGTTGCTCCCAAAGTGCACCCCCTCAATTTTGGGATTATTCATTGCCTATTCAGATATTCCAGAGATGCTGGGTACATCAAATTGATTGTGGAGATTTAATCCACTGCTCCTGAAGCTGCTGGAAGAGATTTCCTTTTCTCTTCATTGTTTGTACAGCTCCTGGGGTTCAGCTTTGGATTTGGCCCTGCCTCTGCCCTCTGTAGGGCGCCTGAGGGCATCTGTTCCCCACCCAGACAGGACAGGGTTAAAGGAGCAGCTGATTCGGGGGCTCTGGCTCACTGAGTCTGGAAGGAGGGAGGGGTATGGAATGTGGGGCGACCCTGCGGCGGCAGAGGGCAGCACAATGTTGCAGCAGCCTGAGGTGCGCCGTGTGTTCTCCTGGGGAGGTTGTCCCTGGATCATGGGACCCTGGCAGTGGTGGGCTGCACAGGCTCCCAGGAGGGGAGGTGTGGATAGTGACCTGTGCTTGCACACAGGCTTCTTGTTGTCTGCAGCAGCAGCCTTAGCGTTTCATGCCAGTCTGTGGTGTCCGCGCTTATAGCTGCAGCTTGCGCCTGTCTCTGGAGCTCGTTTAGGCGGTGTTTTGAATCCCCTCTCCTTGCACACCCCGAAACAATGGTCTCTTGCATCTTAGGCAATTCCAGACTTTTTTCCCGGACTCCCTCGCGGGTAGCTATGGTGCACTAGCCCCCTTCAGGCTGTGTTCACGCAGCCAAACCCAGTCCTCTCTCTGGGATCTGACCTCCGAAACCTGAATCTAACCTCCCAGCCCCCACCCGCCCCAGCCTGTGAACAGACAAGCCTCTTGGGCTGGTGAGTGCTGGTCATCACCGATCCTCTGTGCGGGAATCTCTCCACTTTGCCCTCCGCACCCCTGTTGCTGCGCTCTCCTCCGTGGCTCCAAAGCTTCCCCCTGCCACCACCCATCTCCTCCAGTGAAAGGTCTTTCTAGTGTGTGGAAACCTTTCCTCCTTCACAGCTCCCTCCCAGAGGTGCAGGTCCCTTCCCTATTCTTTTGTCTCTGTTTTTTCTTTTTTCTTTTGCCCTACCCAGGTATGTGAGGAGTTTCTTGCCTTTTGGGAGGTCTGAGGTCTTCTGCCGGCATTCAGTAGGAGTTGTTCCACATGGAGATGTATTTCTGATGTATTTGTGGGGAGCAAGGTGATCTCCACGTCTTACTCCTCTACCATCTTGAAGGTCTCCCTTGGAATCCCTTATTGTTTATCACTAGAAGAAGAAGGTAGGGCCTAAATACTTGTATAGGTAAATGTTTCAATGAAATAATAGTTTGTATTTTAGTATGCATCATATTTGCTAGGTAGTATTATACCACAGTGCAATAAACTTGTATTTGTGAAGTATTCATAAACTCAATAAAAATACAGCCAAAAGACAGCAGTATCAATGATTCCCACATTGTAGAGAAATATGACCCAGACATTTTATAAGATTTTATTTTCCAGTGTCAAGAACAGAGGTCACGTATGAAAGTATGCTGACAGGAGACAGTGTGTATGTGTGTTTGTGTGTGCTTACACGTGTAGAAAAATGGCAGTGTATCAGTTGTCTACTGTTCGTAACAAACTACCCCCAAAATCTAGTGGATTAAAGTAACAATCACTTATACACTAATGATTCTTTAATTTTAGCTAAGTTCAGCTAGCGATTCTTCTGCTGATCTTGCTTGGAGTCACTCCTGTATCTGTGGTCATCGGGGGGTTCAGTTGTGGCTGGAGGGTCCATAGTACATCACTTGCATGTCTGGGGCTCTTGCCTCAGGTTGCTTGGTTCTCTTCCATGTAGTTTCTCCAGCAGGATAGTTTGGTGAGAGTATTCCAGAAGAACATGTGCCAGTGTTCTAGTACTTATTAAGTCTCTGCCTCTGTTGTATTTGCTATGTTTTACTGGCCAAAGCAAGGCATATGGCCGTACTGAGAGTCAGTGTGGGAGCAGACTACACAAAGATGTGGCCACCAGAGGGGTGATTCATTGGGGGTTTTATTGTGGTGATAAGATCTCCCTCCAAAATGGTATGTTGAAAAGTTGATGATTCTTACTATTGCAGAACAAATGATCCATAATGTATGTTTCCCAACTTTATAAAATATATAGATGATATATATAGATTACTTCAAGTATTACTCTGTTTAATGTTCTGTGCTATGGCATTCTGAGCAATTAAAATTGTTTTCCTAAGATGTCATGACCTTGCAAGAGGGTAGAGGACATGTAGTGGAGCTGCATTACAGTTTGATAGTGTACTATGAATGCTCTACAGTGCTTGGGAGAATTTTGGTTAAAAACATGAGCCTTAATTGCCAACTCTGCCATTTGCTAAATATCAGACAAACTCTAAACCTCTCTGTCTGAATTTCGTTAGCTATAATAGTTGATAGTAAGCATTTGAAGGACATTTACGTACTTCTCCCGGTGACTGGCACATATTAAACCATGAAAAATGTATATATTATTATTATTTATAGTAGTAGAGAAAATTTTCACTGTGTATTCTTTCTGGATTCTTCAATGACTCATCATCCAACTTCTTTACTAATTTAGAAATAATGAAATTATTGTTATATATGTTACATGTCGGTGCCACCACCACAAAAGATAATAAGCAGTTTACTTCAAGTTGGCTTCCTTTCCAACTGGATCTGCTAGCTTGCACATACCTCCTTCTCCTAAGATTTCTCTCCTGAAATGAACTTGGGGATCATAAAAATTTTGTAGATATTTGTGTATCCCTATCTCTTACCATCCTGCCTTTCATAAAGCCCAAGGTGACAGAGTAGTGGAAATCTGAGAATTTGGATTCAGGGAGAGCTGTGTGGAAATCCCACTACTGTCACTTACAGCTATATGACTCAAGTTTCAGTTTTTCATCTGTAAAATGGGAATAATAATATAGCATTAGCAGGGTTGTAAGAATTCGAAAAGATAATATTTTAAAATGGCCAGTACAGAACTGGGCTAAATAAATGGTTGCCTTTGCAATTAATTTAAATGTGCTTTTGCAGGATTATGTGGATTCATTATCTAATCAGTCTAAAAAGGGAGGCTTATGACACCTTGGTGTATAAGAATATTTCGGCTGCCAACACTATCACTGTAAGTTTTAATCAAAGATTCCAGATAACTGTGATTACTTTGCATTTCTGTGTCAAGATTGCCTCAGGACATATCCAAGAACAAATAGCCTACTGTCGGGTGGAAATATGGAAGCAGACTTCAGAACACTTGCATGCAGCTAGCTCACCATGACTGTTTCTCAGACACTTCAAAGCTACTCCAAAAAAAATAAAAGACAGAAGGAGATACCAGGGAATATTTATGGAAAATAATCAAGAGAAGATAAATTAGCTTTAGAAGTGTTCTATAATAATTTTCAACGGATATGCCTTTTCATATGAATGTAATAGTTTTAGAATTTTGAGGAAAACTGTACAAAGCAAAACAAATATCTCAGCAAATTAAACAAAACCCCATTTCTTCCCGTCCTAAAGACTTGACCTGATTATGTTCAGCCTATTTTAAAGTGACATTAACTCTTTAAAGCCTTCAGGTTACTATTTAATAAACTGCACATCTTCACTGCAATTAATAGAATCCTAGAAGACTGACAACATTAAAGATTTTTCTAAAAGCATCAGGATTCTGGAGGGCCATGGTATAGTGGGGGTGAAAGATATAATATCTACCTTACCAACCAACTTCAGGTTTCCTGGTTCCCTTTGGTCCAAAGTGACTGACCTGGGAGCTGGAGAATGCAGCCTGTGGAGCTCAGCACCTCTTAGATACAGAGCTGAGCAAAGGAAGGGCTCAGAAGGAATCTGAGGGCAAATAGGTGAGACAAAAACTGGCACAGGAAGCCCAGTCTAGAGGGGCTTATATTCTACCACAAGAAGAAAGATGATCAACAGTAAACATATTAAGTAAATTATTACATATCATGTTAGAAGATGATGAGTGCCAACAGGGAAAGAAAAAGAGAGAGCAAACCAAGAGAGATTGAAATTGCCAGATGGGAAGAAGAGATTAGCTTGCAGCGTTAGACAGGATTTCAGGGCATGTTTCATTGAGAAGGTGAGCAAAGACCTGGAAGAGGTGAGGAAGTCAACCACATAGTCTGGGGATGGAGCGTTCCAGGTTGAAGAAGTAGTAAATGCAAAAAAGCCCTAAGGTGGAATGTGTTGGGCAGGTTCAGGGACAAGCAGGGAGGCCAGTGTGGCTGAATCAGTGAGTGAGGAGGATGGTAGAAGAAAGGTTCAGAGGGCCAACTGGAGCTGTGTCACATAGAGGTTTACAGGCCATTATGAGGATTTTGGATTTACTATGTGTGAAATGGAGAGCCTTGGCAAGGTTTTGAAGAAAGGGACATTGCGTGACTTAGATTTTTACAAGATCCATCTGGCTGCTGAACCAAGAATGGTCTATAGGATGGAGGTGGAGGAGGCAAGGGTAGCAGCCCAGAAACCTGTTAGGAGGCTCTTGCAATAATCCTGGTGGGAGATGATGGTGGCTCAGTCCACGATGGGAACAGTGTTGGAACCTGAGATGGTCAGAAGTGTTTTACCCTGAGTATGTTTTGAATGTAGAGCTAACAGGATTTCCTAATGGAAGCTAACAAGGACTTTTGGCATGTTTATTTTTGTGTAATCCACCAGTGATTACAAGTTTCTAATTATCAGATGAGCAATCAATTATAATCCTTCCCAGCTGCTCAAGGCAGCACACTGAAGCATGCACTGATGCATTTGACCTTCCAGGCACGCTGGGACTGAGGCAGAAGGGGCAAGGAGGATGAGATTTGAACATGGACTCTTCTTGTAAGGAGCTAAGGAGGAATAGCCTCACAGACAATGAAGGACCAGTAGCTGACAGGGGAGGCTCACGGAGGTGAGAATGAAAGGTTGGGGTTCAGGCTGCTCTTGTCCCCTGAAACCTTTTATTTATCCCTATCCCTGTTTATAGGGTCTTACTCTTTCTTCATCATTACTGTAACTTTTACGTAAAAGGAACCTGAAGAGGCTCTAAACTTCAGTGGACATAATTCAACAAGTTACTCACCCAAACCTTAAGTGAGGTTTTTGGCCACCTCAGCCCTGAAGTTTCAAGACTTAAGAAATTCTTTATTCTCTTCAGAGGAGGTCTCCAGTTATCAGTTTATTTCTTAAGCCAAATATTTAGGGATAAAACTTGGCATTCTCTTTAATCTGTTCAGTGCCACTGGGAGAGGTGTCACCAGCAGGTCTTGATGTTCACAATTCTTTCTTACCATGTGGCCTTCCATATCTTGCCCTCACCACTGCAGCCTCCTCCAGGGGAACACTTTTTTGTTTGTCAAGTTTTCTAGTTATAAGCAACAAAACTAAATCTGATTATTTTAGCTGAAAACAAATTTATTGGAAGATAGCTCATAGGATTGATGGAAACACTGGCGGATTAAGCTTAAGAATGGCAATCAGTAAGGCACTTGCAACAGGCAGTGCAGCAGAGGTCATGCCTCAGAGTAGCCTCTTTGGGTCCTGCTGGAGGCTTCCAGCCTCTGCTTGCTGACTGGAGCTGGCATAGCTCTGATCTGAGATTCCACATTAGATTCCAGTCACTGAGCATGTGCATCGCACCTGCAAGATTTCCAGTCCCTAGTGGAAACACCAGTTGGCTAACCTTAGATTATATACCTTCCCTTTGTCTGAGGGCGAGGAGAGGAAGTTCCTGGGAATCAGAATAGGAGACTTCACTCACAAGGTACAATGAGGGATTTTCCTCCAGAAGAAAGTATTTGGATGATGAGTAGCAAAACATAATAATGAAATGAAATAATGCAACTGGAAACATTTAAAAGAAAATACATTTGCATAGAAAAGTGTAATGACTGCATATGCCTTGCATTTGCACTAACAGACTCACACCATGCTCTATCCTGATACTTTTCTATTTACAATGTTATTACTGTTGACTTGGAAAATTTCTCCTTTCATAAAAATAAACTTTTAAGAGTTCTCCACTGTTTATCATCTTTCCCCCTCTTCTTGCTCAACTTTTATTTCTTCCAGTGCATAAGCATCCCTTTTTTTCTTTTCCTTTCTTTTTTTTTTTTTGCTTCTTTTCTTTTTGAATTTATATTCTGTTTCTCCCTACTTATTTTATCAAAATATCTTTCATATATCTTATTTTCCTTTCTTATCCTATTATAAGAAATGTGCTAATTAGCACCTAAGTGAAGTCATGTAGTTCTGTTTATTTTCAATCCTCCTTCACCATTAACTCCCTCTCCATCCCCTGACCTTGACCATTATCTCTTTCAGTGTTTTCTACCATTTCCTAGGTATCCAGGGGTTCCATGTATTCCAAAGAGATAGCAATCGACCTCAGAAAGGCAGTGCAGTACAGGGGCTAGGGGTGTGTCCTCTGGAATCAAACTGCTGGTATCAGTTGTATCATATAATAGTAATGATACCTACTTTATTGGGTTGTTAAGAAGTTTAAATGAGTTATTACTTGTTATGTATTTAGAACAATGCCTGTAACACAGCAAGCACAGTGTAGGTGTGAAGCTACTATTATTATTACTGTTTTCTGTATCAAAGTGTACCTGTTCCTTGTCCCGTTACTCCAAGGCCCTCTTCTCTGATTTCTAAAGTATTAAGATGATGTCGCTATCATAATGTGGTCATGGATTTAAATGGTTTACGGTGTGATCTCAGTCAAGGCAACATATCTCTATTTTGACAGGAGGCTTACAGAGCTATGAATGTCTTAACCAAAAGAGGTGTTAATGTTTTTTTGGCATGCTGGTGAAGGTGCCCATTAAGGAAATGGGCCTTTAAGCCTTTTGATAGTCTTTGTAAGTAACACCATAATGTCTAGTTTTCTTTATAATTAGAGCTTTTAAACTGTCAGGTATCTCTCCAACCCTAGACTGCAACATTTTATTTTGAAAATTTTCAAACACACAACAAACTTGAATGAATTTTACAGTGAATGCCTCTACTTCTACTGTAGATTCATAGAATCTACATTGTCATTTCCCTCCCTATTTTGTGCATCATTAGATTTAGTTGTAGTAGGGAAGCAACATAGAAAGTGTAAAGAATATGAGCTTTACATTCAGAGGCCTGTATTTAAATCCCTTTTCTTGGCTTGATTTCTTAAACTCTTTGAGTTTAGTTTCTTTAGCTATAAAATGTGAACACTAATACTTTAAAGTGTTGCTGTGAAAATCAAATGACATAGCTTAGGTGTATAATAAGCATTAAATAAACGTTAATTCTTTTTCTTTTTTGTATTTTTTACATTGTTTATTTATTGTAGTCATTTTAAAAATAATTACACTCCAGATCATTGGCCTTTCTTTAGTGTTTTCCATCTTTCAAATCCGTGAAAGAAATTGGACGACTGATTTAGACAAACATGTTGGAAACTAGCTATTGTGGTAACTTATGGGTTAATCCTTTTTGATTATATACTTTCATGACCTTTGGGTATTCTGTTTAGCTTTTTGGGGTCTTCTCTGTCATTTCAATTGAGATTTTATTATTTAAACCTCTTATTTTCTCGGCATGCAGTTGGCATTGTTTTCTTTGCTTCAATATTTGAAACACATTGCCTCTGTTAGTTTTTATTTTTGGTATATCCCTTATCTTTATGACCTTTTCCAAATATTTTATTTCTGCTTAAATTTTTTTCCTCATTTCTGTATGTGTGATCTGAGCTTATCAGTACCTGTATGCTTATTCTTTCTCCAATTCCCACTGCTCATTTTTGCCCCATCCATTCTTCTTTGCACTATTTCTTGATCTTATTCATGAATTCTGCAATCAGGAAGCACTTAAAAGTTATTTTCTGCCTAGCTCCTTTTTCTGTTTGGAAAGAGGCAGGCATTTCTTCCATCGATCAAGCTGCTCCTCGTGCATTTTTATATGTTATTCTTATTGGTTTTGTAGCATTGTGGTACTATTCCTTTTCTAGCTCCTTCCAAGTTTTCAAGCCACATTATTGAAAGATGTTTTTATCAGTGAATGTGATTCAGTTTTCATTTGTTATTATACAGTTTTTATATGCTCCTGCATTTATCCTATCTAGTCTTTACCTTACCTGATCTACTGAATTCTAATTTTTCTTTACATAGAACATTTCAGAAACAAACAATTGAATTCAAAAAAACATTTGAATTCATTATTAGTAGGTTATTATTTTCAATTTAACTTTTGATAATAAATTCCTTTAAAAGGTGGCTTACTGTTAGATAAATTCTAATGGCTATGGTAGTTTATATTTCCATTTCTCATTTATATTTCACAAATATTTTAATTGTACTGGTGATAGATATTTGGCCTGTAGTTGTCAACCAAATAAGTATAGTTAACATTCCAATTATTTGGCACCCTTAACTATAAGAGACATCTATGAGTCCAAAAGTAAATAATATAACCCCAAATTTGAGAAATGCAAAAAATATCCCAGAAGATGTAAAGATGAAAATGTACTATGTTCAGCAAAGCCCTCTAACCCCAGTGCTCTGTTCTTTCCTGACTCTTCACTTTGAGAACCTGGTGGGATTTCATGGTTGGGAGCCCTCCTTCTAAGACTGTGATTCTGAGGAGTTTCTTACTTTCATGCTAATCCACACTCAACTTCCAGTAATTAGTCAAAATTACCCTTAAGTGCTCCAAAATTACCCTTAAGTTTTGTGGCTTCTACTCTTAGGTTAAAAGATCTTGCTGTGATTCTCTAGACTCACTTCTCTCTCCAGGTTTCAGGTGTGGCAGTTTGCCCTGCAACCTCAATTCTCTTTTGGGTCCAAGAAAATTCATTGATTTTCAGTTTGTTCAGTATTTTTCTTGTTGTGAGGATGTGAATGATGATTTCCAAGCTCTTTGCATGTTGGAGCTGAAACCAGACATCCAGGATTGTTTTTCAACAAATGGTGCTGGAACAATTAGACATCTATATGAAACAAAAAAGGATCTTGATTCATACCTTGCTTGCATCCATTTAAAAAATTAACTCAAAATGGATCATAGACCTCAATGTAAAACCTAAAACTATAAAACTTCTAGAAATAAACATGGGAGAAAATCTTTGTGATTTCAGGTCAGGCAGTTTTCTTAGAAATGACACCAAAAGCATGATCCATAAAAGAAAAATTTGATAAATTTGATTTCGTCAAGATTACAAACTTCTGTTCTCCATAAGGCACAGTTAAGAAAAATCAAAAGACAAGTCACCAAATGAGTAAAAATATTTCAAATACATACATCTTTTGTAAAGAACTAGTATCCAGAATATAGAAAGAACTCTCACAATGCAATCACAAAAAATTGAAAAAAACAAAACAAAACAAAACTGATTTAAAAGTGAGTAAAAATTTGAATATACACCAAGAAGAGGGATGGATGGCAAATAAGCATTTGTAATAAAATTCAAATTAAACCCACAATGAGATACCACTGCACACTTGTTAGAATGCTTAAAATACAAAAAACAAAACTGCTAGTACCAAGCACTAGCAAGGATGTGGAGCAACTGGAACTCTTACGTATTGCTGATGGGAATAGAAAACAGTATAGCTACTGTGGAAAACAGTTCACCAGTTTCTTATGAAGTTAAACATATACTTACCATAAGGTCTGGCATTACCACTCTTAGGTAATTTATTTAGGAGAAATTAAAAAAAATTGTACACTAATGTGTATAGCAGCTTTATTTGGAATAGCTCCTAAACTGGTAATAACCAAAATGTCTAGCACCTGGTAAATGGATATATCAACTGTGGTACATCCATAAAATAGAATACAACTCAACCATGAAATGAAATGGACTACTGATACATGCAATGACATGGATGAATCTCGAAAATATTAATGTGTTGGGTGAAAGAAGCCAGTTTCAAATGGTTATATACTGAATTATTCCATTTGTATGGCATTCTGGAAAACGTAAAAGAATGGGAAAGATAATAGATCAGTAGTTGTCAGATAATGGGAGTAGAAGGAGTGTCTTAGTTTTGGAGGCTGCCATAACAAAAATGCCATAGACTGTGTTGCTTAAAAATAATAGAAATTGGGCTTCCCTGGTGGCGCAGTGGTTGAGTCCGCCTGCCGTTGCAGGGGACATGGGTTCGTGCCCCGGTCTGGGAGGATCCCACATGCCGTGGAGCGGCTGGGCCCGTGAGCCATGGCCGCTGAGCCTGCGCGTCCAGAGCCTGTGCTCCATGGTGGGAGGGGCCACAACAGTGAGAGGCCCGCGTACCACAAAAAAA
>NW_020171819.1:197086-231348 GCF_003031525.2 Neophocaena asiaeorientalis asiaeorientalis
CCCCGGGAGGGAGAGGCATGCATACCGCAAAAAAAAAAAAAAAAAAAAATTGAAATTTATTTTTCATAATTCTAGAGGCTGGGAAGTTCAAGATCAAGGTACTGGCAGATTCAGTCTCTGGTGAGGACCTATTTCCTAGTTTATAAACGGCAATCTTTTTTCTGCGTTCTCACATGGTGGTAGTGGCTGGGGAGTTCTCTGGGTTCTCATTCATAAGGGCACTAATTCCATTAATGAAAAATATACCCTCAGTACCTAAGACCTCCCAAATACCCCACCTCCTAATCCCATCATATTTGGTATTACATTTCAACATGAATTTTGAAAGGATAAAAACATTCAATCTATAGCAGGAAGGACTTAACTACAAAGAGACACAAGGGAATTTTATGGAGTGATGGACCTGTTTTGTTTGTTGGTTTGGTGAGGTTTACACAATTCTATGCAGTTATCAGAACTCACAGAACTGCTTATAGAACTGAATACTAAAAAGTATGAATTTTGTTATATATATAAATTGTGCATCAGTAAATATGACTGAAAAAAGAAGTCAATAAACAATCTATAACATTAAAGCCAAGAGTTGCAAAAAAATTTAGTATAAAATACACATCATATCCTACTTTTCGTCTTCATTTTCTAAGTATTGTCCTTAGGGCCAAACATTTGATATATGTAATTCATGCGGCTTTTTTCCTCCCTTTTGTAATGCCACCAACCTTCATATTTGAAGAGATAATATTTACTAAAGAACTGTTAATACAGTAGCATATAAAGCTCTTTTTATATTAATAAGATTTCCAGTAAATATGTTTTAATGGATATCATCTGCTATAGTCTACTCTATCTGAACAATAATGATGGCTCCACATGGTTCTCAAGGTTTATAATTTCAAATTAATCATGAAATTAGACATGCTTTATTCTGTATGTCCACTGTCTATCACTTTGAGAATACACAGCCATTTATTTTGCTTCTACTGTTTTATTCATGAGGCATAATTTTAGTGGTTCACATGTGGAATCTTTTAATCACAATTGTTAACCCAGGGATGTGGAAAGGCACTGTGGAAGCTGATTGGATTTTTTATTTAGTTCTTCAGCTCTAAAAGTTGGCGATCCAATGTTGAATCTTTCTCAAGGGAAAAAAAAAGTACATGTGCCTATAGAATAGTTAAGGATTAAAGCAACTTGGATTTTCCTTTTTCTATGATTTTAGGGTATTTCAAGACTTGTAAAAAGCTGTATCTCCCGTAATACTCTAATCCAGCAATTCAGTTTCATTTTAAGTGATTTGGTCTTTGAACAATTCTTCATCCATAGGTTTCAATGTAAAGTGGAGACTAATTATCCTTATAATGAACTTGACCAGTTCTCATGACTTTCCTACCATGGGAGTGAGACTGGCAGTAAACAACCTATAGGAATTAATCTAATAGAGTATTTACAGCCCTGTTGCATTAGTTTCTAATACCACAAATTGAGTGTTATAAATAAAAGAAATTTATTGTCTCACAGTTCTGGAGTTTAGAAATCCAAGATCAAGCTGTTGGCAAGGTCACACTCCCCTCTGAGGGCTCCAAGGAAGGATCAGTACCAGGCCTGTCTCCTAGCTTCTGGTAGTAGCCATGGTTTGGGGCAGCAAAACTCTAATCATCACATGGTGTTCTCACTGTGTGCATGTCTGAATGCAGATTTCCTCTTTTTATAAGTATACTAGTCATGCTGGATTAGGGACCCACCCTAATCCAGTATGATCTCATCTAGTTATGTCTCCAATGGCCCTATTTCCAAATAAGGGCACATTCTAAGGTACTGGGGGTTGGGACCTCAGCATATGAATTCTGTGGGGGAGACACAATTCAACCTATACACCTGTATTCATACTCGATGTCAGAGAAAGACGTTTTAGTGAAGGCTGGCCAGCTCTTCTGACACAGGATTTCCGTAGCATGACTGCAGACTATTGTAAAAACTAAGGAAAGAACATTAGAAATAGACAACTCCACTGATTTGATCTGATGTCATTTGAGTTGAGTTGATTTTTCATTGAAGTATAGTTAACATGCAATATTATGTTAGTCTCAGGTGTACCACCTAGTGATTAGACATGTAAATATATTATGAAATGATCACCATGATAAATCTAGTAACCATATGTCACTATACAAAATTATTACAGTATTATTGACTATATTTCCTATGCTGTATATTACATCACCACGACTTGCTTATTTTATAACTGGAAGTTTGTATCTCTCAATCCACTTCACCAGTTTCACTTAACTCCCCATCCATCTCCCCTGTTTATTCTTTGTATCTGTGAGTCTGTTTCTGTTTTGTTTGTTTGTTCATTTGTTTTGTTTTTTAGATTCTATGCATAAGAGAGATCATATGCTATTTGTCTTTCTCTGTCTTATTTCACTTAGCATAATACCCTCTAGGTCCATCCCTGTTGTCACAATGGCAAAATTTCATTCTTTTTTATGGCTATTCATTTTTTCTCTTTCTATCTATCTATCTATCTATCTCACATCTTTATCCATTCGTCTATCGATGGACACAGTTTGCTTCCGTATTGTGGCTATTGTAAATAATGCTGCAGTGAACATAGGAGTTCATATATCTTTTCAAATTAGTGTTTTTGTTTTCTTTGGGCAAATGCTTAGAAGACCACTTCATTGGTTTTAGTGTTTAGAGGAGGCCTTCAAAGTTTTGTTATCATATCTGCTTAACAAATAAGAAACTCTGTTTTATGTCATTAGTGATATTATATTCCTATTTCTGTTTCTCTTTGAGTTAAGCTGTTCTTGAAGCAATTACAGAGACAGATCAGATCTTTATGACAGAAGATTAGTAGCTAATGCTTGTGTTTCAATTTTTCCTTTGTTCCAATAAAATGATGAAAAAGATTAACTTATACCTTTAGAAGATTATTCTGTACTGTAACAATTTGCTTTGTCCAAACTCCTTATCATTCCATGAAGTTATTATTATTAGCTTCTGGTCATTAAAGCTTTTCTCCTCTCTTGTTTTCACAGCATGTTGTAGCTTTGGTCCTTGACTACAAAGGTTTGATAAGAAAATGTATAGGAAAGGAAATGTAGGAAAGCTCACATGCTAGATATAAAATGTCAGCCAAGCTTCTTCTGCCCCTGCTTTGGTTGGCATTTTTCAGTCAGTGTGCTGGTGTTATTTCACTGCTTTTATTTTACTTTATTTATTCTCTTTTATTTGTCTACTAAAATTTAGTAGACATTTTCTCTTTTTAAAATTCTCTTTTCATAGACTATTTAGAAACGCTCTTGTTTCTCTATTCATTTTATTTTACTCAGAATAATTAGTTAAAAAATATTTCCTCCATGTTCTCACTGTGTACATGGATATTATCTATCTGCACATATTTTCTTTCTTTTGCTCCTTTCAGACTTTTTGAACTTTTCAGGTGAAACTGAACTCTACTTTTGGTGACAATGTAACTATATAGACAGGAATGATTACTTTCTCTGTTAGATCAAAACTGAGGGCTTAGGTAAGTTGTTTTGAGACTAGGCACAAATGGGATCTTTCACTGTTTTAGGTCTGGTCCTCAGGCAGCCAGAAAGTCACTAAAGATCATTCAACTGATACAGAATTCTCTCTGGGGAGTCATTGCTCCTAACATTCATTCATTCAGGTCATTCAGGATGTCCACCCTGCAAAGGGAAGCTGAGTAGTGCTTCTGTGTAAAACAGAAAAAGTAAATGAACACTGGTCCACTTAAGGATTCTGTTTTTTAAACAAAGGCCAGAACAGGTCTTTAGTTTCCTAGAGGACAAGAACCATGCAATTTTTAATTTGATGTGGCACCTAGCCCACTGTACTGTAAGCATTCTCTAAGGACCAGATCAAACAATTAACCACTGCTTCTTGTATTCACATTCTTCTGGATCATTTGACTCCCCATTCACATAGACTCAGTAGAAATTGACTGTGAGGTTCTTTATTTAAGATCCTCACTCGCTTCTGTGTCTTGGTTTAAAAAAAAACCAAAACCCACTAAGGGTTAATGAAGACTTCCTCTAGTCATGAAGAAGAATCCCCCCCTCCCTACTCTTGACGGGATGTCAAAGAGGCGCATGGAAAAGTAGAACAGGTTTCAAATCCTGCTCTTGAGAACACAGTGGCTCCATGGAGATGCTTCAGGATGGTGAAATAGCAAAGTACTCTCCACCTAACAGTTAAAATTTTAATTGTCTGAGGAATTTTTCATTTTGTATAATGATATATATTATATCAAATTTATTAAATGATACATGTTATAAATATATATATCATGTATCATTTTACATAAAAGAATTATTTCAATACTATTTTAAAAATTAAGTGCTAAGAACATTTATATCATATATGTGCCTTAATATTTTGGTTATTATAACAAAAAGTAATAGAGGTGAGGAAAAAAAGAGCCTTCTCCTAGACTTTTTTTAAAAGGAAAGAGTTGAACTCTATTCCTTCCCAACCAGACTGTGAGTTCCCTTAAGCATTTCTTTGTAATTTTTATTACTTTTTTTTTTCTTTAGTATTTGCTAATTCCCCATGGCTAGCACATTGTTGGCACTCCACAAATTTGTATTCGATGAGTAACTGAATGAATTGGTGAATGTGCCAATAAACAGACAAGCTAACCATCTTAGCTCTAAGATCCTCTAATACTCTGTTTTGTTATGCTCAAGCAGCCACCAACAACCTGACTTTGGACAAGATGGCTAACGTGAAAATGAAAGAGCTGTACTAGAGTTGGGCTGAGTGCAGCTTTCTCCTGTCTTGTTGGAAATTTGGAAGTGCTATTCTCGCTCTGCCCTGATTCTGAGCAGCAATGGACTAGTATACATGGGGTAGCAAATAGGCCAGCAAATATTACCCTTTCATCTTGAGTCATAAAAGTTGGCATTTTTTTGATTTTTGACATTTAACTTAGTCTTCGTGACAGCACTCGACCCCTAGCTTCCTACATGACATGTGGGACAAAATCCAATACAGCAAAGTCCCATATGATTCCTTACTGCGTGCGAATGCAATAATAGAATTGGTGAGGAAATTCCTCTATTTTTTACTATACATAGATACAAAACTACAAATAGAGAGAGAAAGAATGACACAATTATACACTGCCAAAGAGGTATGTGTTATATCAAGAACCAGAACTGGCATATTTTTCATAATTTTTGGCTAGTAGCTCATATATATATCAAAATATGCACGTACCATATGATAATATCATGAAAAGTTTAACCTTCCGTTTCAATTAACAATTATTTATTTAACAGGGCAATATGTATACATCAAATATAAAAAAGGGGTCAAGATGCAGCCTTTGTCTTTAAGAAGCCCCGCAATTCAATAGTGGAGCTAAGAGAGAACACAAATAATTATAATTAAGAACAAATACGAAAAGTACAAATAATTCATGTGGAATTGAAGAGCAGAAACTCGTTCATGTAACTGAAATTCCTAAAAAGGATGACATTTAGGATGGACATGAAGGGATAAGATTTTGTTTGGTGGGGAGCAAAGGGATTGGAGAAAGAAGTGCATGAGCGGAGCTGTGCCAGTGGGGAAGTGGTCTATGTTTTGAAATAGTGAATATTTGAGTATTCACTATTTTGGAATAGTTGAATGCATCTGGATCTAAGGTATACTTGGAGAAGTGGTAGGAAATGAAGTTAGAAAGACAGGGTGGCCTTACTGCAGCAGGGCCTAAATATTAAGTGAAATACCCAGACTTCATTTACTTGGAAATGTGGAGCCACTGAAAGTGTTTGAGGAAAAGAAGAGTAGGTTTGATGCTATGGTACAAGAAATATGGTCTGGCAGATAGGAGGGTAGAGAGAGATAAGAGGGGAGAAGCTGAATTGTGCATTATTGCAATACTCTAGCTCCTGGATTATTGAGAGGGATTGGAGAGTTAGTAAGAATGTAAGAAGTGTTACATAGAGTCCAGTTAGGAAACAAATGGCACATTCAATTTGGGTCACTGGAGGAGAGTTTAATAAAAGTACTGTTTTCAAAGGTGTGATTGGTTGGCTTGGGGGAAACCATAAGGGGATAGATAATGCAGTTCTTTGGGACTTGTTAGAGCAGGGACCATCACCATTGCTAGGTCTGAAGTGGTGTGGGACAGAAGCATTATCAGAACCCAGGAAAGAATTGCATGGAGCAGAAAGCCTGTAGTAGAAAGAGGTAGCTGGTCCAGAGCAACTTCAGGGTAAATATCCTGGGCTTATTCTCCTCTCCACTTCCGCTTTCTTGTGAGGTCTCCCCCACTGACCAAGCACAACTTGAAGCCAGAGGTCAAGAGAGCTGCTAAGGTCTTCCATTTGGGTCAGCCTCCAGGGCACACAGCAGGATGGACAGTGATCTGGAGGGCAAAGGAGAGCTGTCCTGAGTAGTTAGAGATGAATGCAGGGCACTTTAGCTGAGATGCCAAGCAGAGAGTTGAAAATGCAGATTTGGAGCACAGTGGGAATGTTGGGCTCAGGAGGAGGAGGAGGTTTGGATTGCTGAAGTTATGAAAGTGGATGAGATCATGGGGAAGGAGAATATACAGGAAGAAGGGATAAATTCACAGGACAGAACTTTCAGGGAAAGCTGTGTTTAGAAGCTGAGAATGAAGAGGAGACAATAAAGAAGGTGGGAGGGGCTTCCCTGGTGGCGCAGTGGTTGAGAGTCCACCTGCCGGTGCAGGGGACACGGGTTCGTGCCCCGGTCCGGGAGGATCCCGCTTGCCGCGGAGTGGCTGGGCCGGTGAGCCATGGCCGCTGAGCTTGCGCGAACAGAGCCTGTGCTCCGCAGCGGGAAAGGCCACGACACTGAGAGGCCCGCATACCGCAAAAATAAAAAAAAAAAAAGAAGAAGGTAGGAGGAGTGGAAGGAAACAAAACCAGGTGCAAAGAATGATGGGGATCAAGGAGAGAGCAGGCATCAGGGAAGAGAAAGAGCAGAGAGCAGAAAGGAAGCCTGAGGCAGAAACGTTTTAAAGAAAGGTGGTGCAGAGACACTGTCATCGGCTCTTTCCCAATTTAGGGTAAACAGCTGGCTTTATCCATGCTGATGAGAACTCCCATTATGGTTGTGTTTTGGATTTGGGGAGATAGCAAAGAGAATAACAATGACTGTGGTTACAGTGAAGGAGTTGAAGCCAAAAATGAATAAACATATCCTCACTTCTCCATTTCATTCTGTTTTCTTCGTAGTCCTCCCGCTTCTCCTCTTCCTTCTCTTCCTCTTTTGCGTGTATTGAGCATCTATAATATACCAGGCACTTTACCTACTCAGAGCATTCCCATTTCAAAGCAGTGGAGTCTGGTAGATATCCGCATCACACGTGAAAGAAAGTGTCAAAGAGCTCATGAATCTCTTGCCCATGATCATGCATTTAGTAATGATTAGACTCATTTTCAAAACCACAACCCTCAGACTCCAAAGCTGTGTACTCTTTTCAGAGTGTCAATCACTGTATTTGACACGTAGGAGTTATTCATCAGCTCATTGAAGAAAGGATGAATGAAGTGTGGCATAGAATACTGCATAAGAGACAGGCAACCTGGGTTCCAGTGCTAGCTATGCTGTTAAATACAATGTAACTTCTCTGTTAAAAAGAAAACAAAACTTGCTTTTAACTGTTCTAAAAATACTCATGTCATGAAAACACTTTCCTTAGAGAAAGCTGCTATATAAATATTAGATGAATTATGGGTGTTTTCCATAATGTGAATATTGGAGTCAGAATAAATATCTTCTTTGTAAGGGCCTTAGAGTAAAATATCTTTTTTTTTTTTAAGTTTTTGGCTGCACCCCACGTCATGTGGGATCTTAGATTCCCAACCAGGGATTGAACCCACACCTGCTGCATTGGAAGGCAGTCTTAACCACCGGACTGCCGGGGAAGTCCCAGAATAAAATATCTTTATCACGTCATTGTTGCTGATTTTGCCCCAAGGACATAGATGACGTAATTCTATATGCTTTGTCATGTGCCATGTTCATTTTTCAGCTTACAGTATATAAATCAAGATATTGCCAATTACTCACAATGTGATCATAGTAAATTGTTGTGAAATCAGTGGCATCTGAGAGTTCAGGCCAAAAGATAAGGCAGGATCCTGTGCAAATAAGGAATGATGGGAGCCCTCTGACCAAGGCCCTTCCTCAGAGGAAAAATGAAAGCACCCACCGTTCTTCCTCTTTGCTGAAAAATCAGAACTGAGCAATCTGGTCTGTTCTTGAAATGTTTGCCTTAAATAGGAAGTGTCCATATTTTTTTTTAGCATCCCGCCAACACAAGTAACACTTAGCCTTCCATTCATGAACTTTTGCTATATTGTCAAGAGAACACCGTCTGTCTACCATGTAACATTTAATAATGATTTTGTGACTTTTTTTGTATCAAATGCATTGAAATGACAGAAATTATTGGATAAATAACTTGATCACCTTTTAAATCTTGCAATTCAGCCAGTACATAAATTTTCTCATTTTTTTTCTCCATTACTGTTTCTCTTTAGCAATCCCTTCAGTTCTATGTAGTTCTGCATAGTGCTGTCCTTAGACTACTTGGGACATATTGTAGATAACAAACATCCTTGTACAACCAGCACTTGTAAAGTAGAAAAGTGACAAATTTTTATTATCCTCACAGCACAATCAGAAAGTGACACCCAGAAATGTTAATTTATTTAACATTGAGATAAATGTGGAATTAGGGGGGACAAAGAATGACCCAGTATCCAAGTAACAAGTCCAGTGCTCTAGAATTCACCAATTAGTCTGACTATGTTCAGAGCACTGTACTCTTTCATTACAGAAATAGAATATTTTCCACACCCACTTTTGGATATACCAATCCATGGGTTAAAATTGATGTGGCTGTGGAGTTGAAAGGTTTGAGGTTTTCTAGATCTCTAATCTTATTTTTGTGTTCATTTACAGATACTTTCACAGTTAGAGTTTTAATTCCTTTCTGTTTCTTCTATTGCAGATCTCATACTAAAAAAGCTTCTTCAGGGGAAGAATGAAGTCATTCTTACATATTGCTAAAAATGAAAAACTCAGTATTACTTTAGAACCTTTCATCTATGATGAATTTTGAGGGAAGTGTTAGGAGTCAAGTGAGAGCAAATTTTTCAAGCAAATAACGTTCATATATGATTGAAAAATGAAAATGCAAAGAAAGTCCAAATGATTATGACTTCTTTGAAGCAGTAGACCCTAAATTCATTTCATGACAAAGGAACACGTTAATTAGATCAAAGATGTTAATGTGAAAGGTTTTAGAATATAAAAAATGAAGTGATTTTCTCCTGACCTCATAGTCTTCTCATTATCTACATGGACAACTTTTGTAAGCAACCAGATTATTTATTCAGCAAAAATAATTTTTAAAGGGTTTGTGTTGGCATATTTTGTCTTCAGTCAGAACCTACAATTATTTAATATAGTACCCAGCATAGGCATGGTGAACTGGATGGTTGGGATCCAGACAAAAGGAGAATCAAATCCTAAAAATGGAGAAATTAACTGTAAGGTGAGCATAGTGATATAACTGTTATTTCTGGGTAAGTCAGTATTAATATATCAAGCTCATAATCATACACATGAATTAAAAAGTGGATGATTTCTCTCAACTGTCATGCATCATTTGGAAATAATGACAATTATGTGTTTGTTTGAAGCTGCTAATTGATATATTAAAAAACAATTAAGTGCCTTCTATGCCCAGTCATTGCGTTAGGCACTGAGATTCAATTCATGCTACTAGCCCTCGTGAGCTAGCAATCTCTGGATCTTTGCAGAAAAGATTCAGTACAGTGTAAGTTTTGACTGAAAAGAGAGTTGAATTGCAAAAGAAACAGAGAATAAAAACTTAGAGATATTTGGAATTTTACCTGAAAAGTTCTTACTTTTCTTTTTGGAATAATTTGGAGATAACTACATTTGATTTGGGGTTGGAAGGATCTAGAAGTACCCTCTACACATGCTTCTTCTGTGTGGTTTCTTCAATAGCAATGCTTGCCTCTTCTACCTCAGGATCAAGGGAAGGGATGAGAGTGAACACACTGCGAAAGCATTTTCCGCCTAGACTGTTAGCATTCCATTCTAGAGCCAGTGAGCAGACCTAAAGCACATCTATTATTGCTGAGGTTTATCTTTGTGGATGGGGTTAAGAAGGCAAGAGAAGAAAAAATATCACTGAGGTTTGGAACTCTAAGAGTCTTAAACTTCTTCTAATTTGATTTCTAATTTTACAGAAAAGGGCAACATGTTTCTGGTCAGAGTTAATTAAATGGAGGTGGAACCAGAGTGTTGGTCTCAGGAATGGGAATTCAGTGTCTGTTCTGGGACCACACTTCTCTTCACAACGATTGGCAGAGGCAGTGTTGAGGGAAGAGAAGCTTTAAATAGATAGGGTCGTGGAGCCCAGAGCTTCTTTCATCCTTCCATAGGATTTATTTTTTCTTCCTGCATCTTCATCTCTGAAAGACAAAGTCCTTTTTAAAACTTCTAAATTAAAAAGAACATTTAAATTGAGATATAATTGACATACAACATTAGCTTCATGTGTACAACACGATAATTGGATATTTGTATGTATTGCAAAATGATTACCATTCATCACCATGTATAATTGCAATTTTTTTTCTTGTGATGGGAACTTTTAAGATTTACTCTCTAAAGAACTTTCAAATGCGTAATACAGTATTATTAACTCTAGTCACCATGCTGTACATTACATCCCCATGACTTACTTATCTTATAACTGCAAGTTGGTACCCTTTGACCCTCTTCACCCATTTCGCCCAGCCTCCAACCCCCACTGCCAGCAACTACCAATCTGTTCTGTGTATCTATGAACTTGACTTTTTTGTTTGTTTAGATTTCACATATAAATGAGATCATATGGTATTTGTCTTTCTGTGTCTGACTTATTTCTCTTAGCATAATGCCCTCAGGTTTTGTCCATGTTGTCGCAAATAGTAGGATTTCCTTCTTTTCCTATGACTGAATAATATTCCATTATATTTAATCACATCTTCTTTATGCATTCATCCATCAATGGACAGTTAGATTGTTTCCATATCCTGGTTATTTTAAATAATGCTGCAGTGAACATGGGGGGTGCATATATCTTTTTGAGTCACTGTTCTCATTTTCTTTGGATAAATACTCAGAAGTGGAATTACTGTATCACATGATAGTTCTATTTTTAATTTTTCGAGGAACCTCCATACCGTTCTCCATAGTGGCCGCACCAATTCACATTCCAACCAGCAGTGCAAGAGGGTTCCCTTTTCTTCACATGCTCACCAACACTTTTTTTCTTGTCTTTTTGATAATAGCCATTCTAACAGGTGTGAGGTGATACATCACTGTGGTTTTCATTTGCATTTCCCTGATGACTAGTTATGATGAGCCTCTTTTCATGTACCTGTTGGCCCTCTGTATGTCTTCTGTGGAAAAATGTTTATTCAGATCCTCTGCCCATTTTTTATTGGATTGTTTGGGTTTTTTTTTTTTTGGTGGTACGCGGGCCTCTCACTGTTGTGGCCTCTCCCGTTGCAGAGCACAGGCTCCGGACGCGCAGGCTCAGCGGCCATGGCTCACGGGCCCAGCCGCTCCGTGGCATGTGGGACCTTCCCAGACCGGGGCACGAACCCGTGTCCCCTGCATCGGTAGGCGGACTCTCAACCACTGCGCCACCAGGGAAGCCCTGTTTGGGTTTTTTTACTAATGAGTTTTATACTCTTATACACTTTGGATATTAATCGCATATCAGATATATGATTTGCAAATGTTTTCTTTCATTCAGTAGGTGGCCTTTTCATTTTGTTTATGGTTTCCAGCTGTGCAAAGCATTATTTTGAAGTGTAGTAGAACAGACACTGGCCTGGGAGGAGCGACAGTCATAGATTAGTTCCTAGTTACTTATAGAACCTCAAGCTAATTTCTTTGGGCTTCAATTTGCCAAATCTGTAAAATAAGAGCTTGAATCAGAAGATTTCTAACATCTTATTTCACTTAAAAGTGCCATATTGGGTTCTATTTTCATTTGGAGTCAGTGCTATTGGACATATTAAAAACATCATTGTCTCATGCCTAAAAATGAAACAGCAACACAGTCTGGGAGGGCCTTGATTAGATTCAGGAGGTCTCCTGGTCTTGGTAAAGAAGAATGTTGTTTAAACATGTGAAGAAAGTTAACAGATGCTGCTATCCTAGTATTCTGAGCATTTACATACATAACTGCTCCTGAGAAAAGTAAAACATATCCTTTCAGTAAGCTTCCTGGGACAGCATGAATGTCTAAACTACTTTCTTAGAATAAAGCTTCCACAGATAAAAAAAATTTCTGTTTTTTGTTGACACTGAACCATTCTCTGACAGTATTACCTGTCTGCATGTTTTATCTCCTCTATCAGAAGTGTAAACTCCTGAAAGCCAAGATAGAATCAAACACAAATTCGTATTCTCTACATTGAATTCATTCTCTGCTGCCTTCCATATAATATGTGCTCAATAAATGCTATTGAATGAATGATGGTAAGATAAGTGAATAGGTGTTGAGATATAGCTTGAAGGAAGAACTGTGTAAGGTAATAAGGACAACCACAAATTGGTATCCATTGGCTCAGTCTGTCTACTGCTAAGATCAGCATTTTAAATCAGATTTTGGAAATCTGGAAAAGGTGAAGAGAAAATGAGGACTGATTTCAACTTTGAGGGAATAGGCCATGTAAGAAAAGGCTCAAGGTAGTAGTCTTACCTAAATCAAACAGATTATTTGAAGAAATAAGGACTACACTCAATTATGTATGAATGTGTGCTATTATCGCCTTTCATAAGGGAAGACAAAATTAAAATTTGGTTTATGGTAAATATTTTCGGAAATATTTGAATTTCATGTCATATATTAACTCAGGCTGAAAATGTGTCACTGATACCTTATGCTTTCAGTTTACAGCATGCTTTTGTATATTTCATTTGTTCTCATTTTATTCTCAGAAAATATCCTTTTCATTTCAGGGAAAACAAATCTTCAGCTCAGAGAGGTCTAGTACTTTACCCAGTGACTCATGATCAGCAAGGGGCAGATGGAGCCAGGTTTCCTGACTTTCACTGTAGTGGGCCACTCTGCCTGAGAGGTAGGAATGGAATCACTGTTTAAAAACTTTAGGTTCTCAAACATTATGTGGTACATCCTTCATGCATAATTAAATGTTATATCTGTATCAGTCTTTTGGATCACATCTGGTTAGTATTAACAATGTCTTGTATTTATATAACCGCACTAAATGTACAAAACAAGTTTAAAGCCATAATTATGAGATCTCTTAATCTGAATTCATTTTCCTAGAATTCACTTGATTCTGAATTTTTGAGAATAAAGTTGTGACAACAGTCCACATTGCTCTGCTGATGGGTTAATTCCCTCTTTCTGCCTTTAAATTTGTCAGGAAAGGCACTTTCTCTCACTGATTTGCCTCCTACTTCAAAAGAGGAAGCAGGAGCCCCTTGAGAGAAATGGCTTGGGTGCACAGCATGAGCTGTCCGATCTAGCTGGAAGCAGCAGTTCAGGCAAAAAGAAAAACTAAGAATTTCAGTTGCCATCAGGAGCCCCTGAATGGAATTAACAAGAAACAGATTAAAACTATAGATTATAATTATATTCTATCGAAAGGATCTCTAGCAGACGTTTCCTGAGGTTACCATCAAAAGGGAAGGAAATGGCTAAAAGTGTAATTTTTCTCCTGTATCATTTTTTGTCACTTTAGTGATTAGAAGAAATTAAGCAAGTAAACAAAGAAAATTACCTACTGGGTCAATGAAAACCAACTTCTTTCCTCAAAGGAGTGGTAATGTAGATGGATTTTCTCCCTTTCTAATTATGAAATAATCTTTAATGAGCATCTTACTAGAATAGTTCACATACTTGCACAAGTCAAAAATTCAGTGAATATTTGTGTAGCACAAGGCAGTGATTGGGTGTTCCAGTCCCGTCTCCAAAGGGTTTGCAGTCTAGTGGAGCTTGCACATGATAAATAGCTCTAATGAATGGTAGAAAATGGCAATCTTGATTTAAGAGGTACAGGAAAGGAAGGATGGGGGTTCAGAAGCAAGAGAGATTATTTCTAGTTGGAAGAAATCAAAAAGAGCTTCTTGAAGGAATTAGATTTTTGCTAAATTCAGAAAATCACAAAGATTTGAGTATGTGGAGATGGTAGAGGCATTACTAAAATATTCTAGGTATAGGAAACAGCGTGAAAAAAAAGGATCCCATGTGTGGCAAAAAAATTACAGAATGTGTCAGATCACACACAGTTCATTTTAACTAGAACACAGGGCATGTGAAGATTAGTGGGGAAATAAGATTCGAAAGTTTGGCTGGAGGCTAAAAGGAAGTTGGATTTATTCTGTGGGCAACAGAAAACTACTCAAGATTCTTGAGCTGGGAATGAAATGATCAGGGCTATGCTTCTGGAAGATTAATCTGGCAGTGAATTGTAATATGTGCTAAAGGGGGAAGAGACTGGGAGGTGGGAATTCTAGTTAAGGAGTATTGCAGTAGCCTAGGAAAGTGATAATGCAGGTCTGATTTTGGAGAGGCAGTAGGAATGGGAAGAAGTAGATGAATAACATACGCTGTGCTTTCATTCAATTAATATGTACTGGATACCCAGGACTCTGCTAGGTTCTGAAATAATCCTGGTGAGCAAAAGAGGAATGGTCTTTGCCTTCATAAGGTATATGATATAGTAGTGGGCAAGAAACTCTTCAAATAATTGCATAATTATGTAATTGCAAACACAGGGCTATGAAGGGAATAAACTTGGTGCTAGAAGAGCATGGAGGAGGAGATCTGACCCAAGCTTGTGATTCAGTAAGGTTCCCTGAGAAAGTAATGTTAGATATGAAATCAGGATGGGTAAGAATTACATGTAAAAGATGAGGAGGGCGATGGAAGAGTATTCCAGGCAGAAGGACCAGCTTATTCAGAAACTCAAGGTGAAAGAGAAACTGGTGTTACATTCAGTCAACTGGGCGGAGACACATGAAGTTGAAGCAGAGAAATAGAGAGAGAGCAGTATGAAAGGAGAGCGAGGCCATGAAATGAGGCCAGGTCATTCAAGGTCTCAGAGGTCAGATTAAGCCTTTGTGCTTTAGCCCAAAAACAAAGGATTTAAAACAGCAGAGAGACATTTGGTTATAATTTAAGGTGAATACTCTGACAGTTACATGGAGAATGATCTTGTGCTGGGCAAAATGGACCTGGGGAAACCGATTAAGAGGCTATTACACTAGTCTGGGTGAGGTGATAGTTTGAGCCAAGTTGGTTTCAGGGGAGAAGAGAGAAGTAAATTATGTAAGACGGATTAATCAACCGTGTGTGGGGTTAGAGAAAGGGAGTTACTTTTGTTGTCGTTGTTGGTTTATGAAGCCATTCAAACCACTGGGGGAAAACTGTGACTTTGGATTTGAGAAAACAACTTAAACGTCCTTTGAGACATCTAAGTGGAGAAATCTAGTAGGCAGCTGGTTATTCAGGCCTAGAGCTGGAAGTAATTTGGGAATCATCTGATGGATTATGACATGAGTTAGAGGAGATCCCCAGAGAGATCGGTAGATACATCCTCTACAGTGAGAGTGCTAAGCATGGCACTTGAAGATATCCACATTTAGTGGCTAGCGTGGGGAGAGGGAGGCCAGTGGGTTAAGACAGAGAAGGCAGGGGCAGAGATTTTTGAAGGAAAATTAAGTGAGGGGTGTCGTGGAAGCCAAGAAAAGAGAATGTTTCTAAAAGGGAGTAACCCACCGTGACAAGCACTGTTGAGTGTCAGGTAAAAGGAGCCCTGAAAATATCCAGTGAATTTAGTTACTCAGATACCATTGCTGACCTTGGAGGGAGGCTCTTCAGTGGTGTGACTGGGCCACAACAGGGCACAATCAGATTACAGAGGTTTGAGGAAAAAGGAAATTAGGCAGTGAATATAGAAAATCCTTGGGAGAAGTTTGAGCGTGAAGGAGATGAGATAGGCTGAGAGCTAGAAAGAGAAGTAGAATGGAGAGTTTTTTTTTTAAAAATAGTTACTTCCTTTAGAAAATAATTTGTGTCATTTTGTGAAAAATGTTAAATATTTGATGCTGTCTAAACATAAAATAGAAAGGTAAAATTTTGTAAAAGCCAACTAAGAAAATAGTCTATGCACGAGGGGTAATTTAGTTAGTATAATTGAAGGTTAAATTTTACGCAGGACTCCCTGGAAGCCTAGGCAAATAGGTAAAGACTGTCTGACATATATACTTCATTATCTGAGCAATAATAAAAACAGCTAATATTAATGAGTGATTTCAATCACACGTGTAGTATCTCATTTAGTCCTCATTAAAGCCCATGAAGTAGTTACTATTATAACATTAATTTTCCACATGCAGACACCTGAGCTAAAGAGGGTACATCTAAACTTCTTCTTTCAGAGAAGAAGACGTTCCTTTTGGTACTAAACTAGGAAGAATTGGTCACATGGGGTCTCCTGTAGGGGGCAGTGAACAACTTGCTGGAACATGTCTTTATGCTTTAAGCAGTTATAGTAGCCATTAATTTTTTTGACACTAATGAATGTCGAGGTGGATTGGAACCTTTAATACCTGCTTCCTGGTTCATGCCTGCTGCATGTAATAATAACAGCTGCAGCTCCCCTTTGTCCCGCTGAGGAAATTTGTCTAGGTTCTGCTTCCTGCTCTCAATCTTTAAAGCCCTCACTTACCTGCCTTGTAGAATTTTCATTCTTGTTTCCTATAAATGCTTCCCCTCTGCTGAGCTTCTTAGAATTGTTTACTTTCTGAGATAGTCAGAATGAGGTTTTGTTGTTGTTGTAGTTTTCTTTTGAATTGCAATAATAATATCTGTTTATTATATAAAAGTTGGAGAATTCAGAAAATTATAAAGAAGAATGCAAGGATCACTTGTAATCCCTCTACCCCGACATAACCATTGGTAGCATTAAACATCCTTACTGTCTTTGTTCTTTGGGTTTACATATATTTAACAAATATCATTTGATTTAGGCTCTGTGCTAGATACTTTGTACCAATATTTATACAGGTGAAATAATACTATAAATAACGTTTTGTAAAATGCCTTTTTTACTTAAATATTTTGAATAATTTCCCATGGCATTGAATATTTCTCTTCAGAATAGCTTAATCGTATTTCATCAAAAGGGTGAATATTTTATATTTACCCAATTCTACATTTTCAGGCATCCAGGTTTTCTTCCCACTGTTTTGACATTATAGGTAATGCTGCTATAAACACTGTATATAAAATTCTGTGCATAAATTGATTTTTTCCCCTAGGAAAATTTCTAGAAGGTAAATTGCTGTGTGAAAAGAAGTTTTAAAATGTAATCTGCTTATTTAGGAAAAATTGGCTTTTCTCCAGGGTACTGTGTCTTATTATTATTTTTTTTCTTAAAACCATTTTGTTGAGGTATGGTTGTCATACAAAGCGTTGTACATATTTAATGTTTAATACTTGATGAGTTTGGAGATAAATATGCACCCATGAAACTATCACTATCAAGGCCATAAACTTATCCATCACTTCCAAAAATGAGCTCCTGCCCCTGTTATTTATTTTAAAAATATGTTTTTCTTCTGTGGTAAGATCACTTAGCATAATATTTACCTTCTTAGCGAAATTTTAAGTATACAATACAGTATTGTTAACTATAGGCCCTATGTTGTCCAGAGCTTATTCATTATGTGTTACTGAAACTTTGTAGGGGGTATCATGTCTTAGATTAAATGTGAATGTATATAGTAAATAATATAGTGTTTGTACTTAGTAGTTGCTCAATAAATGATGACTATTATCATTCAAGATAAGCCAACTGCAGTTTGACACTGAGCTTCATTTATAGGGAATATTAGTATGAAATGGGAATTGTTTTTAAATTAACCATTTTACTATCTAATTTTCTTACACAATGTCTATGTTTCTTCATGGTTTTCCCATAAAATAATTATGATGATGATGGAAAACACTTTTTAGGGTTTTGAAATGTAGCAGGTACTGAATGAAGCATTTTATGTGCCACATATCACTAATCTTTACATGCACAGGCACTGTTATTATACCCATTTCACACATAAGGAAGTTGAAACTGGAAGGGGTTATGTGATATGCCCAAAGTTACATAGATTGCAAGTGGTAGAGCCAGGCTTCAAAGCAGGCACTCTAATGCCAGAGTCTGCACATTTCACCACTGCTCTATGAGTCGGCAAATAATGTGAAAGTATTACCAGAACCTGTGATTCTCTTTCTTGTTACTAAAAACCTAATGCTGACCTCAAAGTTAGGCAGTAGCAGTTTATCTGTCGCATGTCAGGCAATAATTTTCCTGTATGTTTTCCTCTCTCTTTTTTTTTTTTGGTCATTTTTTTTTTTTAATTCATCCTCAGGTTTCTCATGTTTGTCCTCCACTACTGCTATTAAAATCTAGTCTTATAAATGGATCTCATAAATCATTTAAGGTTTCTCAGAGTTTGCAATTGTATTTCAATAGGAGCTAGCATTTTAATTCAAACTTGTCTAAGTCTAAAGATGGCATTTTCAACCTTAGAAAGCTGGTGGGGTAAGGAAATTTGTGGGGCGAGGAAGCCTTTCTGAAAGGACACAAGGTAGACACCCACACCCAGTGCCTACTCAAAACGCCAGCCCTTGACCTTGGTCTCTTATTTCTCTCTCTCTTCTTCCCTCTTTCCCTCCTTCCCTGACTTCTTTCCTCAGCTATTTCTTGAGAGCAATTTAGGGAAAGTGTCTTTAGGAAAGCAGTTAAAATGAATGCACCAGTGCTTTTGGAAGCAAGCAAAGTGATTGAGAAGTGATGTTTATGTTCATTACTTTCCTTTTTTTCAAACTTATGGCTTTTGACTTCAGAACCTTTGGTCCACAGGAAGAGCATTATGCTAGACTGGTTCAAATGAGGAATAATGGAGACAGACAATAACAGTGGGAGGGCAGGGGTGAAGCAGCTATAGATATTCAGAACCTTCACTGTGTCTTTGTTTTAACTGTCTGTGTGGCTCAGTGTCAAGGATCCTTAATGGAAGGATCTCCTTGAACTAAAGGAAAATGTTTAAGAGAATGATGAATGTACAAGATTTTCTCCCTCCCATCGGCTGTGAAACTGATAAAGCTTTTGCCTTGATTGTTCTTTCAAAGAGAGAAAAATATTTGTAAAAGTGGAAATTATTCGAAGACATCACCTTTTTGATTTTCTCATTTCCTTCTCCAGGTGTGGGGAGGATAATTTTGTGAGGTTGGGAGACGTGCTAGTAAAGACATAATAGTTGGAATATATATGCAGTGGCCCTGATAATATCTAGAAACAGCCAAGGACCATTCAAACCATGTTTTGACTTCTACCTTAACCAACCTCCCAGCCAAGTGGACCAGCGAAGGAACTTCACTGGACAGAGGGGGCAAGTTGACAGTTTTTAAATGTTATCAGTAAAAGTTTTCTACTAAAACTTTTAGACAAATTACTCAGTTACTCTACAGTTATTAGCTTAGGCTCAGCAATATCATAAATATCATGATTTAAGACCACCCCAGAGTTTACCTGGTATACCTTAAGGATTCATCAATCCTTGCCTATATTTTGAGGCCATGGATCTAACCAACTGAGCTAAAAGGCTCAGAATTGTCACTGATTTTTAGTGAAGGAAGGTAGTTGTTAAAGAGATTGAGAATTAAATTCTTGCTTCTGTTTTTTCCAAGGCTGCTCTGTTCTACTTTCAGCTCCCTTTTTACATTAGTTTATACAGTATAATAGGAAGAACTGAAGTATAAGTAAGACTTGATTCCTTCCTTCAGCTCCATAACAGACGGACCAGAAGGAAAGAACATAACAGACGGACCAGAAGGAAAGAAAGTTCTTTCAGTTTCAACCCTATAGTGTCTATAGTCCCATTTTGAAAACTGGGTTCACTTTTGAACAATTTAAATCAAAAGAAGGAGAGAAGTGATAGGCATCTCTGAAATGTGGATAGAAAAATTTGCTTTTCTGGCCTGTACAAGTGATCTGCCAGTTTGGTTTCCAGGCAGCTTCTTTTTTTTTTTTTTTTTTTGGTACGCGGGCCTCTCACTGTTGTGGCCTCTCCCGTTGCGGAGTACAGACTCTGGCCGCGCAGGCTCAGCGGCCATGGCTCACGGGCCCAGCCGCTCCGCGGCATGTGGGATCTTCCCAGACCGGAGCACAAACCCGTGTCCCCTGCATCGGCAGGCGGACTCTCAACCACTGCGCCACCAGGGAAGCCCTCCAGGCAGCTTCTAAAGTCTGCCTCCTCCACACACTTTCCCCTCCCAAACCTCTAATTCTAGCTGCACCACAGAAGCACTCCAGCCTTTGTCTCACTATCCTGGTGGTGTTGGGACTGATGGTTACACAAAATTGTGAGGTCAAATATGAAACTGAGATGAAAAAAACCTTTTCAGTTCTCTGATACGGCTTTGTTGAGGAAACTTGAAAAAATTGTGAGGAATTCTGAAGATGGATGGGGGAAACAAAGCTTCTAGAACAAAGTATTTGTTTGCAAAAAAAAACAAAACAAAAAAACCCACCAACAGTGTAAACAAAAAAGAGTGCAAAATGGTATAGTGGCACAGATCTTCCAAGTTCATTTGGGCTGTTTGGGCCTCTTCTGCTGATGTTTACACAGACTCCTGACCCTTGAATGTGTCCATGCATGTTCTGGTCTGGACACATGGAAACACGTTTATAAGTTCTTGACAAGCAGAGGCATGGGAAGGGAGCCATCTGGCGTGGGAGGCGCATGCTGGTTAACTCTATCCGAAGCAGGTGGCTGAGCTGCAGGAGGTTTCCAGGCTGAGAAGTAGAGAAAGGGCAGACTTCCTTGGTAGGATGGACACTGAGACATCAAAGTAAGAGAAAGACACAGACCTAGGAGAAAAAGTTCAGAAGGAGACACTGCTCCTCTTGCTCTGTTTTCACACTGGCTAGCATTCAATTCCATTCCGCAAGCATTTACTGAGTGCCAGCACATATAAGACACTGTGCCTTTTGGGAAATAAATAAGAACTGTCATGGAAGAGAAGGAAGAGAACGATTGTTTAGGGAAGAAACAATTCTACTGGGCTTGATGCCTCATAACTCCCTAAGTGCCTGTGAGACCATAACAGGCACCGTGCAGAATCATTCTGAAGCAGGATTCCTTCTCCTTCAGGAGATAGCAGTGTAAATACACAATTCAAATAAAACTAAAGCCTGGGTTTGTTTTAGAAAGAGGTATTCATTTATCTTAAAAACATGTATTCTTTCAGGTGTGAATTCTGTGTCTCTCTTTCTCACATATACAATTCTCCTTCTCAAATACAATTTATTTTAACCATTTAAAAATTTGTTACTCTAAGTTTCTGAAAGGTTGGAACGAAGTGAAAGAGATGGGTATTGAAAGGGTTACAGAAATAAGCACAGAACAAATATAAAAAATTATATATACACTACCAAATGTAAAATAGCTAGCTAGTGGGAAGCAGCCACATAGCACAGGGAGCTCAGCTCGGTGCTTTGTGACCCCCTAGAGGGGTGAGATAGGGAGGGTGGGAGGGAGACGCAAGGGGGAGGGGATATGGGGATATATGTTTACGTATAGCTGATTCACTTTGTTATACAGCAGAAACTAACACACCATTGTAAGGCACTTATACTCCAATAAAGATGTTAAAAAAAAAAAGAACAAATATAAAAAATTAGAAATTTATATATAATTTTAATAAAAAGAATAATAAGCATATTTATATTAGAATAAATATAATGTTTATAATAAAATTATAATTGAAATGATCAATCCCTTCATTGAATAAATTTTTAAAAAGTTCAGAGAAATTGGATGGCTTGCCCTAGGTCATACAACCCATTAGAGGTAAAACTGGTAAAGAAATCAATTCACTTTTTAATCTAGAAGTTATAAAAATGACAATACATTACTTATTGAATGTGAGAAACCAAAGTACATTTTATTGGAACATGTAGATGAGCTTCATCTCTCACCTCCTTTTCTTTAGTACCGTCTGGGAAACTCACTAAGGCTCAACCAATTCCTTTCTTGCCTTACGTTGTTGCCCTTCTGCAATGTATGTGCTTCTAGTAAATTAAGCTTTATTTTTGGAAATATGTGCAGCTTTTAGTCAATAGTCATTTGATGAAGCTTTAGCATTTTTTCTTTATTCTTTCACATTCTACTAACAGATTAAACTTTTTGATTATTTTCTAAATTAGCTGTCTATTCACGGTTAAGCTTTCTGGAATTGCATTTGGACAGAGGTTGGATCTTTGCACAACATTCTGCCAAAATTTAGCATGATGCCTTAGCCCCAAATCACTAAATTCCTTGGCTACCCCGTACATTGACTTGTATTGTCATGGGAAGTGCCACTTCAAAGAAAATCAGAAAGAACCAGAACATTCTTGATTATGTTTCCCATTAATGTGGCATAACTTCCTCTGTTTAAATCTAGAAGTCTATAGTGTAGAATCTTCAAAAAAATTTACTTTGGTAATTTGTGTGTGGTGAGCTGGGGGAAAATATTAGAAGGAATATTTTTGATATGGTGGAAAGAATGTTAATTCTTGGTTTTAAGGATGAGTATAAAATATGTATTTTTTCTTGTAATAGTAGAGTTTTTAGCAGGAAAAAAATGACAGAAAAGCTAAGGAGATGGAATCAATGTTTCAGGACAGATTTAATTAGTTATAGCAGAAAAAATAAGCACAACCCCGTGTCCCCTGCATCGGCAGGCGGACTCTCAACCACTGCGCCACCAGGGAAGCCCTCCAGGCAGCTTCTAAAGTCTGCCTCCTCCACACACTTTCCCCTCCCAAACCTCTAATTCTAGCTGCACCACAGAAGCACTCCAGCCTTTGTCTCACTATCCTGGTGGTGTTGGGACTGATGGTTACACAAAATTGTGAGGTCAAATATGAAACTGAGATGAAAAAAACCTTTTCAGTTCTCTGATACGGCTTTGTTGAGGAAACTTGAAAAAA
Organism: Neophocaena asiaeorientalis asiaeorientalis; assembly: GCF_003031525.2. Lineage (NCBI taxonomy): Eukaryota > Metazoa > Chordata > Mammalia > Artiodactyla > Phocoenidae > Neophocaena > Neophocaena asiaeorientalis. The sequence continues at coordinate 220,198 of NW_020171819.1, forward strand.
TTGTGAGGAATTCTGAAGATGGATGGGGGAAACAAAGCTTCTAGAACAAAGTATTTGTTTGCAAAAAAAAACAAAACAAAAAAACCCACCAACAGTGTAAACAAAAAAGAGTGCAAAATGGTATAGTGGCACAGATCTTCCAAGTTCATTTGGGCTGTTTGGGCCTCTTCTGCTGATGTTTACACAGACTCCTGACCCTTGAATGTGTCCATGCATGTTCTGGTCTGGACACATGGAAACACGTTTATAAGTTCTTGACAAGCAGAGGCATGGGAAGGGAGCCATCTGGCGTGGGAGGCGCATGCTGGTTAACTCTATCCGAAGCAGGTGGCTGAGCTGCAGGAGGTTTCCAGGCTGAGAAGTAGAGAAAGGGCAGACTTCCTTGGTAGGATGGACACTGAGACATCAAAGTAAGAGAAAGACACAGACCTAGGAGAAAAAGTTCAGAAGGAGACACTGCTCCTCTTGCTCTGTTTTCACACTGGCTAGCATTCAATTCCATTCCGCAAGCATTTACTGAGTGCCAGCACATATAAGACACTGTGCCTTTTGGGAAATAAATAAGAACTGTCATGGAAGAGAAGGAAGAGAACGATTGTTTAGGGAAGAAACAATTCTACTGGGCTTGATGCCTCATAACTCCCTAAGTGCCTGTGAGACCATAACAGGCACCGTGCAGAATCATTCTGAAGCAGGATTCCTTCTCCTTCAGGAGATAGCAGTGTAAATACACAATTCAAATAAAACTAAAGCCTGGGTTTGTTTTAGAAAGAGGTATTCATTTATCTTAAAAACATGTATTCTTTCAGGTGTGAATTCTGTGTCTCTCTTTCTCACATATACAATTCTCCTTCTCAAATACAATTTATTTTAACCATTTAAAAATTTGTTACTCTAAGTTTCTGAAAGGTTGGAACGAAGTGAAAGAGATGGGTATTGAAAGGGTTACAGAAATAAGCACAGAACAAATATAAAAAATTATATATACACTACCAAATGTAAAATAGCTAGCTAGTGGGAAGCAGCCACATAGCACAGGGAGCTCAGCTCGGTGCTTTGTGACCCCCTAGAGGGGTGAGATAGGGAGGGTGGGAGGGAGACGCAAGGGGGAGGGGATATGGGGATATATGTTTACGTATAGCTGATTCACTTTGTTATACAGCAGAAACTAACACACCATTGTAAGGCACTTATACTCCAATAAAGATGTTAAAAAAAAAAAGAACAAATATAAAAAATTAGAAATTTATATATAATTTTAATAAAAAGAATAATAAGCATATTTATATTAGAATAAATATAATGTTTATAATAAAATTATAATTGAAATGATCAATCCCTTCATTGAATAAATTTTTAAAAAGTTCAGAGAAATTGGATGGCTTGCCCTAGGTCATACAACCCATTAGAGGTAAAACTGGTAAAGAAATCAATTCACTTTTTAATCTAGAAGTTATAAAAATGACAATACATTACTTATTGAATGTGAGAAACCAAAGTACATTTTATTGGAACATGTAGATGAGCTTCATCTCTCACCTCCTTTTCTTTAGTACCGTCTGGGAAACTCACTAAGGCTCAACCAATTCCTTTCTTGCCTTACGTTGTTGCCCTTCTGCAATGTATGTGCTTCTAGTAAATTAAGCTTTATTTTTGGAAATATGTGCAGCTTTTAGTCAATAGTCATTTGATGAAGCTTTAGCATTTTTTCTTTATTCTTTCACATTCTACTAACAGATTAAACTTTTTGATTATTTTCTAAATTAGCTGTCTATTCACGGTTAAGCTTTCTGGAATTGCATTTGGACAGAGGTTGGATCTTTGCACAACATTCTGCCAAAATTTAGCATGATGCCTTAGCCCCAAATCACTAAATTCCTTGGCTACCCCGTACATTGACTTGTATTGTCATGGGAAGTGCCACTTCAAAGAAAATCAGAAAGAACCAGAACATTCTTGATTATGTTTCCCATTAATGTGGCATAACTTCCTCTGTTTAAATCTAGAAGTCTATAGTGTAGAATCTTCAAAAAAATTTACTTTGGTAATTTGTGTGTGGTGAGCTGGGGGAAAATATTAGAAGGAATATTTTTGATATGGTGGAAAGAATGTTAATTCTTGGTTTTAAGGATGAGTATAAAATATGTATTTTTTCTTGTAATAGTAGAGTTTTTAGCAGGAAAAAAATGACAGAAAAGCTAAGGAGATGGAATCAATGTTTCAGGACAGATTTAATTAGTTATAGCAGAAAAAATCTGTTCTTATTTGTATTTTATTTATAACTTATTCTTACAAAGACACATTACATGAACAATACTTTCTGGTGATGCACTGGGTAACTGTAATGAAATCATGACTCTATTCTCCTGATAGGCTATAAATGGTCAGTAGGGCCTTGGTGAAATAATGTAGTTTATTTCTGCTGAACCCTTCATGCGCTTCTGCTCTGTACGTTGTACCTTTGATTTGAGTCTACCAACCACAGGTTAGAATTATTTATACATAGGTGCTTTGGTACTAGACTTGAGGTTTTGCAAACAATTCTTTAAAATATTCTTTATGCCCCTTTAACAGCTAACATTTATTGAGTGCCTGTTATATTCAAGGGACCATGCTAAGGACCTTAAAGAATAATACTAGTTATAATCCTCCCAACAACCTTGAAGACTGCTACTTTTATCCCCATTTTACAGATAAGAAACCTAACACTCACAGAGATGAAGTTAATTGCCAAGGTCACCCAAACAGTAAGTGGGACAATTGAGACCTGAGTCCGGTTCTGTTACATTCGGAGGGTATGTTGTCCATCACTGTGCTCTGGTGCCTCAGTGCAGATTCAGATGGTTCTGCTCCTTCACCAGTAAACTCCTTCACTGGTAAATAGAGAGCTAGCATGCTCTTTGAGATTGGTCTCTGTCGTCAGTGGGCTTATAAAAATGAATGTTAAGTAGTGAAATGAAGAAAAGGTAAAATCCACCTAGGCATTAGAAAAGACCTTGAGATCATCTAGTGACTTGTTAAAAGGCCAACATTAGCACCACCTGGAGACTTGTTAGAAATGTGGACTCTCTGCCACCCTACCCACCCAGCCTCTCAATTAGGATCTAACGATGGTTTTCACATACTTGGACCAAAGAACTTTATAGACTCTGAAAGAGGGTCTGTCAGGGCTGTAGAGAGCCTGAAGTGTTCATTCTGCCCTCTTCAATCAGAGAAGCTCAGGTTTGACTTTTTTCCCCTTTCATTTCAAGCTTCTGTCAAATCTGAGACTCCAGTATTTCATTTGAACAATAAATTTTGCTGCTTTAAAAAAAAGGTTAAAAATCATCGATCTATACGTGACCGTGAAGTTTATACACGAGGAAACTGAAGTTCAATTAATGACTTGCCCCAAACAAATTATTGGCAGATCCAGGACTGGAACCCAGAACCCAGAACCCAGCTGTCCTGCCTTTTGACTAAATATATTTGAGCAGTATGCTATACAGGGATGGGCAATGGTTTTAGAATCAAAAGACCAAGTTTCTATTCATGGCTCTGTCTAGAGTCAGCAGGATGATCTGGAATAAACAATGTGATTTCTCTCTGACTTAGTTTCTGTGGCTGTAAAAAGGAGAGTATGGTGTTGATAATCTTTATGTTCCTTTCAGGCCTTTATATTTGATGTAAATATCGTCACCCAATTCCTTAAAATGTCTTATGTTTAAAAACAGTTTTAAAATGATACGAAAATAATGCAATGGTAAAAAGAAATCAAGTAGTACACAAGGGTCTAAAGAAAAATTAAGAGTCTCCTTTCTCCCCTGTTCCCACCACTGGTCTGTGTCACACAAGCAAGCATTAATGGTTTCTGGTTTTCACTTCTTCCAGTGATTACCGTTTAAACAATATACTTGTGGCTTGATTTCTAGTTTCACTACCAGAAAATATTGACTCCCTTTATAAAAGATGAAGAATCTATTACATCAATGCCTTATTTTTAGTTTTTCCAGTGGTTACCTTTATGGCTTTAAATAACATACTCTTCATTTATTCATTTACCTACTTTAGAAAATATCTTTTAATATTTTCCATCTCTCCTTTAAGAACTTTATAATGACTATTAATAACTATACTTTGTAAGTTGATTCTAAAAATTAAAACAAATTAATTTATGGTACTATTATGGTATAAATATCGTTTATACAGGTAGCAGACAGACCCTAGGATGGCCATCATGTTTATGCCCTGTGGCTTTATTCCACACTGTAGACATTTAGCATTTTTAAACTTTTTATTATGGACATTTTCAAAGATACACAAAAGTAGAGAATATTGTTTAATGAACTCTCATGTACCTACCACTAGCCTCAATAATTTCCATCATTTTGCCAATCTTATTTCAACTGTTATCTACTCTTTTTTTTTTTGCTCAAGTATTTGAAAGCAAATCCCCTGTCATTTCACTTAACATGAATCTCTAACCGAAAAAAATATTTTAATATAAGAGCCACCTCATTATAATACCTAATTACCATTCCTTAATATCATTTAATACCCAGTACATATTCAAATTTGCCTAATTATCTCAAAAATATCTTTTTAGAGTTATTTTGTTGGAATCAGGAGCAAAATAAGATCCACCTATTGCATTTGGTTATTATGTCTCTTTGTAAGTTTTATTCTGTGAAAGTGACCCTAACATTTTAAATCTCACTAATTTGTACTGGAGAACATCCCATGTTCTGTATTTGTCTAATTGCTTATTTGGGGTATCATTTAACTGGTTCTTCTGTTCATATGTTTCCTATAAGCTCATTGTTAGATTGAGGAGCTTTATTAGATAGAGGTTCTACTTTTTTGCAAGAATATTTTATAGGTGGAGGTGAATATTTCCTAATGTATCACCTCCATATCATGAAGCATATAATGTCCAATCGTCCCATCACTAGTGTCCCACCGTATTTGGAAAGGCTCCATTGAAGAGGTTGCATTTGAATAGAGTCTTGAAAGACTAAAAGAATTAGTTTCTAATTCTCTAAATCACTCTCTCTAAGGAGAGAGGTGATTTCCAGTTGGAGGGAAGAGCTAGCACAGAGGCATAGAATCATCACACATGGGCATGATGTTAAAACTAGCAAGTTTTGTTTTTATTTTTATCTCAGATTTAGAATTGATAATGCCCTTCAATTTTAAGATTGAATTTTAAACTCAATTTCATTCACCATTACTTTTAGGATAATTACTTTTGAGACTGGGACATTCTATACTCTTGCTAAACATAAGTTTTTCTACTTAAGTCACTCTTAACAATCAAATTTTGTCTTCTCTGCCTTAATGGAGAAGGTTTACTATTTTTATCTTGAGAGATATTTTCTGGCCTGCGGTATGGAGGTCAACTCTGAAAAGAGACCTTCTAGTTTAATATAATGGTCTGATCATTTAGTGGCACATAAATAAAGCTCTTAGCAATGGAATTTGCTAAATATTGCTCAATTAAATCTCAGGCTTTCCTTTATGAAGTAATTGATTTCCTTTATGAAGGGGTCAAGAAGATATTTTATTGAATGAAGAACACTGTAGAATTCATCAGGTACATCCTGAGATGATGTTATATCTATTTTATTGAATTAGTGAAATTGACATTTGGTTAACAGGAAACAAGAGGACCTATAGGAAATCTAATTACTGGCAGTGATAGGAGAGGCTGTCATTCAATGGATGCTTGGAGTTTAGTCCTATTGATCACTTACACTTGGGAAGACTGAGGACTGAGGGTAGGAGGTCAGTCCATTTTATGTAGAGGAGTTAAGTAGTTTCCTGTGAGAAGAGTTTTTTCCCTGGAATATCTCCTCTTAATTTTGTTGCTGATGACTGAGATTTGACCATTAATAAACAATTGTCCATCACTAGAATGAAGCTACTCTAATAAATTTTTCCATAATAAGCTTTACCAGCGTTAGCAACTTAGTATGTATTAGTTTTAGTGGGAGAGTCTGTCCTTGAGAGGATAAGTAGATGTCAATAGAATACTGAGACACAGATGGTCAAAATGGAGCAAAAGGGAACTTCAAAGGGAGGCGAGGCTCAAGAGTGGAATCTGACCAAAGGAGTTGTGCTGTGAGGTCATTGCTTGGGTTGAAGTGAGGTCTGTTAATCCTTGAACCACAGTAAATCAGGATGGGTGTGGTCACAGGTGGGTGTGTTTATTTTTGTGGCTAAATGTTTAGTTGACAAAGCTGGCAAAAGGTGAGAGTTGAAAGGATGAGCTTCATATTATCTATTTGATTATTTGTCATGCTGAGAAAGTCTATAGTTAAACATAATTTATTAGTGCATATAATAATGAATGATTTGTATGGTACATTCCATTGTAGATCAAAATATTGTACAAATTCTTTCTGAAATTTGGGGACAAACCTGATGAAAACTACCCCCTGGGGTGGTATATGGGTCCAAGAGTTCTAGTTTGGGTAGGAGCAAAAGTGCTTTGTTTATGGGATCATTTGCTAAAATGGAGAGGTGGAGCCATAACAAGAAAATAGCCAAAGTCAGAAAACTAGGATTGACAGGATTGTGTGTCAAACCAAGGTGTCAGCTAGTTCGTGAGAGTCACCCAGGGAGGACGTGGGTCTGGATGCCCCCGTATGTGCTGAGTGGCCAGTGCTCCTGGGACAGGCACACTTGCTATAAGGAGACATCATGGGGAGTGTCCAGTAGTATAAGCAGTGCTTTTTCATGTTAGTATTCAGGAGAATCACACACTGGTATGTTAAATAATAAAACAATGTGAATGTCACCTAGAAAAAACAAATTCACAATGTCATTTAAACACTCAGTTTAAAGTGTAGCTGTGCTTTAAGTAATGACTTACCCTGTGTTCTGTTTTGAATTGGTGTTTGGGGACATAACACCTCCCAGAAAAATAGCCACAGAACACATTTGGCAGTTGATGAGGAGGAATTATATCTACAGATTGGGATTTGAGCCAATATTTTTCTTAATTATAAACATAAAATGTGACTAGAATATATTCTCAAGCCATTCCACAATCAAATGGGTGCCATGAATTTGTGAGCTTCACGAGTAAATAAGGTAAATGTGATTCTGAATATATACAACTTTGATACAGAAGTAAAACTGAGCTGCCCGTAGAGCAAATAGGCAAAGAAGGTGAGACCATGGTTGAGGTATGGATGTTCTAGCCTCTAATAGCACCATTTGAGAAGATACTGTAATAGTTCAAGAAGGAATTTTAGGTTTCTGCAGTGATTAAAATATTAAAAAAATATGAAGTACCTTCAACCTCTTTGCACAAAATGGCTTCTGTTTAGGAATCTCATAAAACTTGAATGGTGGACACAGTAGCTAAAAGACAAGGGGCTTCTCAGGCTGTATGTGTCTCTGCTCCTTTGTGTGTGGTGGTCACTGACAGATGATATCTTCCATGAGCTAACTTCCTGTGTGTCTGTATCCTGCTTGGTTCTGCTTCCCTTTTACTAAAGAGCTGCATGGTCATTTATTCATTCAATAAACATCTATCGCCCACCTTCTCTGAGTCACATACTGTGTGCTGGCCGGGGATAAAGATATAAAGAAGACACAGACCTTGTTCTCCAGGAGCTCGCGGTCTAGGAGGCTAGTTTATAGTACATTTCTTAGAAGGGCCACTGCTTGATGTTGCCTATTTCAGATAAAAATAGAAAATATGCTATTCCTTCTCTCTCTTTTTTTCTCCTGTCTCCCTGTGATGCCAACCTTCAATCAGCAATAGTTATATGTTTCCAAGCTTCTATCACAGGCTATTTCTATTTTTATGCTAGCCAAGGCAACCACCCTACTCGGTTCATCCCTTCTCTCTTCCTTTTCCCTCCTAATCATTCGCTCCTAAAGGTAAAGTTTTCTTTACTGAAGTGAGTAGACCACTGATTTCAAAGTTGCTTCTTTCTTCCTACCCTTTCAAACACATTTTTTAATATAATGAACACCTTTTATTTAAAAAGCATGATTTTCTAAGTGCTTTTTTTTATCATCCCTATTCACCAGTTGTACAGATCAGGGGTGCCTAATTTTCTGAAAAAGATATGTGAGATGTGTAAGCTGTGTACTCTTAACTTGATTCAAGCAAAGGAGTCACCATCACATTTAGAAGAGTTTTATAAATTTCTCCTATGGCTGCCTCATTTAAATGAAGGCTGCATTGGCAGAAGGGAAATTCATGTTCTCAGGGATTTGGTGACTTTCTCAAAGGCAAGTGTGTCAAAAACTGAAAAGGAAGCATACGCCATAATCCACACAACTTTCCACAGAGGAAAACAAGATGGATGTGTAGCTACTTCCCTAAAAGGTAGACATCTGCTCACTCAGTCTTAGGTCTATTATTTGTTGTTGGTAAGACATCACCACCCCTGTGCTGAGATTTCAATTGATATTCTCTGAGTGGTGTTACGTTAGAACCTGCTTAATGAAAGCTTTAGTAGAAAATTTATTTTTAAAGGTAAGGGAGCCTAATATTTTCCTTCTTTGAGTGCCTGTACTGTTGTGAATTCTTCATTTACTCTGTTTGGTTGTAATGACCTATGACAAGCTGCCAATGTTTGAATTCCCTGTCCTCAAGTTGGACTGACTATCTACAGTAACCCCCTTTAGGAACTAGTACAGCCTCTCTGGATCCTTTGAACATTTTATTTATGAAAATGTAATTCATTTCCAGTGTATCACTATCGTTGAGCTTAATTAGTACATATATCTGAAAGCTTCAATTGAATCAACTGATTCAATGGAAACAAACAAAACCTCCTTACTTCCTGTAAGTTAGGCATGCATAATCTGATATCCTTTCAGTCTTCCCTGCTAACGCAGTAATTCTCTTCTTTTGATGGTGTGACCTTTTCTTTACTCAGTAATCTAGAGGTGATGGAACAGTATTTTAAGAACTATCACTTCTTTTTATATTGTATCTTCCAAAAAATGTGTGTCTTACATGTCCACTTTAGATAGAGAAGGAATTGGTAAAATAGTAAGCCTTCTATTCTTATATATACTCATGCTCTGCAATTTTAAGAACTATATTCCTCCCTTTTAAAACTTTGACTTGAGAAAACAATTTTAAATCTGTATATAAAAGCTTTGTCGAAGTGTGGAAATATTTCAAGCTTAAACAATATACTTTCAAATTAAAGCTTATGAAAAGCTTGGTGGAGTAAAATAACTAGAAGAAAAAGACTTTCAAGTATACTTAGTTTTAGTGGAATGCATATCTGAGAATTATAAAAGAACCACGACTAGTAGAGCAACATTAAAATTTTTTATTTTATTGCAGGTACAAATTAGGACCACTCATGTATGGAAATACAGTCCTTAGGTGGTGAAACAGCACACACGTGTGTTTCAATTTGTGGAGTTCCTTTCCTGGAGGAGTGACTCAAAATATTTAGTCTTAGCTAGGGATCCCCGGAAAATAGAGCCCGAGGCAAAACTTTTTGTGGTGGTATCTTACTGGGAAATGTAATCCCAGGTGTCAGTAATGAGGGGAAATGCAAGGAGAGGCAGGGCAGGAGAATCAGTCAATGTGAGATGGTTCATTACCAAACTTGCAAGACTCGATGAAAAACCACAGCTATTTGTGGATGAGGTGAGCCGTGGAGCCCACTGCACTCCAGAACAGTCTCACAGAGGGAGGAAGGGAGAGGGATCTGTCAGCATCCTCTTATCGTCCTCTCCTGTATTTCCATGTTTTGCCACTTGAAAGATGGATCCTACATCCCATGGTATGGCACTTCATCTGAGTATGGAAGAGTGGAAGAAGCCAAAATCTTGGGTTGGGCTTGGGGCCTGGAGCTGTGGCAGCTCCTGCCCCAGTGGGTGTAATAGAGGCTGATATAGCCCAGCCAGCACAGGGCGGGTGATGGTGGCAGAAGCAGCCATATGATCTTGGACACTGTTTTTTTCTGCAAATCTTTTTTGGCTTCAGAGTCCTTACCTAAACTGAGGGGTACAAATCTTATGAGCTGTCACTAAAATCATATTATGGTGGCAAGGCATGCCCTCTTTAGGCTCATTACTGCCTTCAGGCTCATTTCTGCAAATTGAAGGAACTGATACAAGGCGGAGAAGGCACTTGGTGGTGAGTGCAGACTGAGGCGTACAGGCAGAAAGTTGAAAACATATTAAAGCAGCTACAGATAAAATTTTAAAAAAACTTTTTTTGGAATGAATGAATGAAATTCATGGAATGAATATGATTAAAATAAACACTGCTACATGAAGCTGATAAATATGGACATATACAAGGTACAAGAGTTGAAAGCAACAAGAAACTAGGCTCAATGCAAGGTCTTTTCAATACCACTCATTCTCACCGTCTTTCAGTTAGGTGCTAGAGGCATTAATTCTGAAACTACTTCTCTTATGAGCTGAAGTGTTCAGGGGTCATCTGCAGGGGGCACCTCTGCCATTGTTTGGCAGCTGAGTGCGTTGGCCTAGAGCCCCTGCAGTCTTTCTCCCTGAACTGCTGCCTCATTATGAAGGAAGCTGTCACTTCAACCCTCAGGTTCTGTTCTTTGAAACAGCCCCTGATGGGACATCATAGGTTTGGCCCATTGCTCATTACATATTGAAGGGAGTCTTCAAACTACCTTTTAGCTTCTCACTATCCTTTAGTATTTCCTACTTCCAAGTGAAGTCAGGCTAGAAAAATGGAGAAAAATTATGCAGCGACTCTCTCATCTCTTTCTATTGCTGAAACTCCTTGGATTCATCTTCCAAGCAAGGAGAGTCACAGGAATGATAAAGTAACTGGGCTAAAGTTGTTATAGACATTCTTTCCTCACTTCGATTTCACTGTTTAGGCTTCTAGGTTTTCTAGCGTCTTAGTGAAATAGATACTTTAGCATTAAACCAGACTATTGCTTCTTCTAAACTCTGAATTTGTTTGATTTTTGGTATTTTATACCCATTCTTACAACTCTCAGCTCCTTTGGTTTCTTTCCAGTGATCCACTGAATTTTTTTTTTAAAGTAAGCATATTTTTAGTTTGTTCTGGTTCCCTGATTGTTCCTTTTTTGTTAAAGCTTATTTTTGACTTATAGGTACAAATTCCTCTGAGGATAATAATTATTATATATAATTATATATAAAATTATATATAAAATTATATATAAAATTATATAA
>NW_020171819.1:232418-264686 GCF_003031525.2 Neophocaena asiaeorientalis asiaeorientalis
ATATATATTATTATATATAAATTATATATATAATATATATAATAATTACATATTTTATATATATAATTATATATATATATATAATATATGTATCTTATTTTACTGAAATGTGTCCTTTCTAACAGGGGCTTTGATTCTTTTTGGATCCTGCGATGTGTTGCCCAGATCCCCCTCAAGGAAGAGCTTATTACCCTAATTGTAAGAGTGTTGTCAGCAGGCAGCCTTTCAGCTGTCAGGCCCTGTGATGTTCAACTTTTAAATTATAGTGAGTTTAATTTCACTGATCTGTACTTATGGTAAATATTGGATCCTAAAACCTCCTAAGTTATAAAATCACCTCCTTTGTGATTTTATAATTTTGTTTGCAGTGGATTTCCAGAATGCTAGTACTGCTATGTCTACTACTACCAGCTAACATTTATTAGTCACTTATGTGCTAGAAGCTGTTCAGAGAACTTCATATGCTTCAACTAATTTAATCTACATAATCACTCTACCAGGTAGGTATTATCAGCAGCTCCAGTTTTGTGGATGAGGATACTAGGGCTTAGATAGATTGCGAGATCTGCTCAAAATCACAGGGTCATACATAGTGAGGCTGGGAATCCATCCTAGGACGTCTGACTCTAAGCACATGTTTTTAGCCATTTCACATTCTGCCTCTTGATACTTAAAGACAGAATTATTTTCCAATGAAAAGTGGTTTTTTTGTGTGTGTGTGGGGGAGGAAGGTTGTGTACTATTTTGGTTTATCTGTGATTGTGATTTGTTTCATTAATATGAAAAATAAGAACTAATTAAACTAGACATAGAAAACATAGCTACATAATTATGGGAATACCCAGAAAATCTGCTATATTCACAAGAGATAAGTGCTAGATATAATGTGTTTAAAATTTTACTTTTATCTGTATATAGCTGTGAAGTTACTCTGTGTGTGTGTGTGTGTGTGTGTGTGTGTGTATGTGTGTGTGTTTTAAAGACTAGAAGTACCAAATTTTTACTATCTATGACTGGCTTAAAGAAAAAAAAAAGCCATATATATGGAATCAGTCTTGTTAAAACAAACAAAAATAACACTGTAAGCAATTTTAAGTACTTTATATTTTTAAAGTGCTAGATTCAAATCTGAAACTGAAATAACATTTTTATTAAAAATGTCTTGATGCTTTGTTTTTCATGGTCAAGTGGATGACTGAATTTTCAAGATTTATTTTCTTGTGAGATTCTTGCTATTTAAGGAAATTTTTTTTTAATTTAAAGAATGTTTGCAGTAGAAGAGATTCTGATTGCTTTGTCCCTATGTGTCCTTTTCTAAACATAATTTTGAATAGCAGATGGTTAGATTCAGACAACATAGGATTTAGTCCATTTCTTTGTCATTACTCATAGCTTGAAATTTAGAAAACTTGAATTCAGGGAAGGAAGGAAGATAATCAGTTTATAGTAAATTTGATCTCACACTTCCCCCTCCATGTGAATAGGATTAACCATATCTTTATAGTGTTGAGATGCATTTTACATCTATTCTAGGCATATGAAATGTTTTGGATCAGGTTGTTGGCCTGCCCTCAAATTATCACATACTTTCCAAGCTGCTTTGACTTCAGAGGAGCTCAATGAGCTCTCATTTTTGAAAATGGAAATGAGGCAATGGTTTAAAATATTTAAAATTTCTTGTGGTTTTGTCAATCAATAATACTTATTTCAAAACCACTCTCTTCAAAGAGATTTTCTTGGTAGCATAAAGTATTAAAGGGGGAAAGTAGAACTGTTACTTTCATTTAATGTTGCTGTGATGTATACATGTATGGAGACCTGCTGTTATCCAGCATTTTCAGAATGGATTAGAGACAAAGTCAACATCATCTCTTATGGCATCTATAAAATCTCACCTCTTCTCTGAATCCTTTTTCCAGTTAAGAAACAGAAGTGATACATTCATTCTTTTTTTAAATTGAGATATAATTGACATATAACATTGTATAAGTTTAGAGTGTACAAAGTATTGATTTGATACATTTATACATTGCAATCTGATTACCACCAAAGCATTACCTAACACCTCTATCACTTACATAATTATCATTTCTTTTTGGATGGGGAGAACAATTAAGAGCTATGCTCTTAGCAGTGTGAAGGATACAGTACGGTTGGCTGTAATCACTACACTGTGCATTAGACATCCAGAACTAATTTATCTGTTAGTTGTAAGTTTGTACCCTTAAACAAGATCTCCCCAATCCCCTTTTCTCCCAGCCCCTGGTAATCACCATTCTATCTCTGTTTCTATAAGGTCAGCTTTTTTAGATTCCACATGTAAGTAATGTCATACAGTATTTTTCTTTGTCTGGATTATCTCACTTAGCATAATGCCCTAAAGGCCCATCCATATTGTTGCAGGTGGCAGGATTTCCTTCTTTCTCGTGGCTGAATAATATTCCATATTTCCTTCTTTCTCGTGGCATAGAGAGAAGTTGAGCTGTGATGGAGGCCTAATGAGAGCCTCAGCCAATGATAAGGGGAGCTCTGGACTGGAGTGGCCCTTCAGCGTTGTCCCAGGTTAGGCCAGGTCAAGCCCTCATGAGATGTGGGAAATCCTGGGAAGGGACGTGGCCTTGTGGAATGGGGCTCTCTGCAGCTGATGTGGCTGAGAGCAGAATACTCTCAGTTAGGGTAACAAGCTCTTCCTGTATGGGCATGTGGGCAGCACACCACAGTATCCACCATCAAGGCTCAAAAACTCTGTTAGAAAGGGAGACATTTCAGTTAAATAAGAAATACATATAAAAAAATCTAATTATTAACCTCAGAAGAATTGTGCCCATAAATCAAGAATAAACCTTAATGAAAAAGAAATAGAGAACAAGAAAGAACTTAAAATTATGTTTCCTTAAATAAACACCATTCAGTGGATGAATGAGAAATAAAATAGACTTGTGTGAGTACCAAGCTTGTTATTTGGAAGATAAAGTTGAGAACACAGAGCTAGGCAATAAAAAGTTTAAAAAAATGAGAAAAACTAAAATACATGTATGAACATTTTAAGAGATGCAATATTCTTCTAATGTGAAGTTTAAAAATAAGAAGTAAAGGGGGAATTCCCTGGCAGTGGTTAGGATTCTGTGCTTCCACTGCAGCGGGCATGGGTTCCATCCCTGGTTGGGGAACTAGGATCCTGCATGCCATGAGGTGCAGCCAAAAAAAAAAAAAAGGAAATAAAGTCGAGAGAGGAGAGGATACTAATGAGCCATTAAATAGAAAAAACAAAATGCCAACTCAGGTCTGAAGAAATAGTCTTTAAATGGAAAGGGTCTGCCAAATGCTGAGTGTGTTTAATAAAAAGAAAAATAAAAACTGAACAAAACCCCCAAACCACACCTAGATACAATATGGTGAAATTTAAGACCCATAGGACAAAGAAAATTCTAAAGCCTTTTGGAGAGAAAAAGCAAAAAAACAGGTCACTTCAAGGGGACGAGAACTACTCTGGCATCAATGGATATCAGAAGATCATGGAATAATTTCTTCAAATTTTTGAGGGTTTTAATCCCAGAATTTTATATCCAGCTAAGTTATCAGAAAAATAAAAAAATTTGGACACAATAGTACTTGGAACATTTACTGTTCATACACTCTACGTGTAAAATATCATTCTCAGGGAGTAAGTCAGTAAAATGACCAAAACAATAAAATGAATAAAAAAAGATGGAACAGGATACAATAAGTAAAGGTAGGTGATTATATCTAAGAAAAGTGATGAAATTCAGGAAAAAATTAAAAGAGAATTCAGAAGAACTAGATGCATGGTTGCTTTTCTTTTAAGGGGAAGAGAATTATAATTATTTCACTTCAGGCCCAGTCTCACTACTTACTATTATCATAAATAGTGGGAAGGTAATGAATAATGTCTCACAATGGTGAATCAAGAATTTGAGGCTTCAGTGTACTTTTTAAACGTAAAAGAGAAACCATTAGAAGAACTACATATAATAACATAGTGAAACAAAGTGAAGAGGAGGTGGCAGGAGTGATAAAATATAGTATAAATTTATCTTTAATAAGTATCAAGATATATATATATATAATATAAAGATACTATTTATATTTATAAACTATGAAAATAAAAGTTCAATTATATTATTTAGAGTTGTAATGGCAGTTCCCCCAAAAACCAAAACACAGACAATATAAAGTGGTTACCACTGGGACCTAGAAGTCAAGGAGAAGTGTAAGGGAGATGTTACTTATTTTATATTCTTCTGTGTAGTTATTATTTTTTATATCATATGCAGAAATTATATACATTATATAAAAGCTAGTCTAAAAACAAATATATAGATAGTGATTTAGCTAAATAGATTGTAGTATTTATATATATTTGAATAGTATCCAACAATTGGTTTACAAGTATATATGAAGGCAGTAACAAAACAACTGCAGGTCTAAAACCCACAGTGTAGAACATATTAAGTGGATTTAATGTAAAGATGTGGACACTGGCAAAGGTAGATTTTCAAAATACTTATATTTATTATAGAATTTTTTTGTATCAACCACTGCGCCACCAGGGAAGCCCTATTATAGAATTATTTAACACAACAAAAATATTATTCAACATAAGATTATCTAATTTATATAAGTTTAACCTCTTTTCCCAAAAAGGGGGAGGTAGTATGGGCAGAAGGCCACAGTTCCTTTCTTATGTCAGTTTCCCTGGAAATCAGACTCTGGAACAGAGATCTACATGCAAGTGATGTATTGGGAGTGCTTTTGGGAAAAACACCTGTGAGGGAGAGAGGGAATATGGACTGGGCAGGGGGAGAAGCTGAATTACCATGCAGTTGCAACACTCAGTGGACCCCATGGGGGTCTCTGGGGCTGGTATGGACTCTCAGAGTTGTCCTGACTTGAGGCAAGGATATTGGGCTTATGTACCCCACACTGCTCAGTCATTGGATATAGGTTGCCCCTGGGGAGGGCATAAGCTTGGGTGAAGCGACTCTCTTTGGTTGAAAGCAATGCTTACTTATAGTGGGACTCAGCTGTGTACCATTGTTGGTGAACACTCCTGGCAGCTGGAGGAATAAGTGCCTCAGTCCTAAATGGGTGATCTGGATGGGATACCAAAGCATCCCCTCCAGTACCCCAACCTCTGTGTGGTTTCTGTGCTGGTCCCTCAGTCCCCTTGTAGTGTCTCTCCCAGGTGGCTGCCTAGATTATCTCTGTAAGGTCCTGCTCCAGGATGTCTGGTCTGAGCAGGGTCCAGACCTATGTCTAGTCTCAACCTTCAGTCTCAGGAGACTGAAAGGGCATCACATAGTCCTACAAGTGTAATGAGTGGTGAATTCTCAGGATATTATGCTTAACAAACTCTAATATGTTGGATCTAGATGTGAATAGTGAACATTAGACTCTGTTACAATCTACAAATTATGACCACAAAGATACTGATGTCCAACATATATCTGAAGTTTCAATAAATTTTTTCATGAAATGGGAGAGTGGAAAGAAAGTGGTGATTATAGTAGACATGGTGAGAATCAGATCCTTCATAAACATTTTGAATTTTTATTTTATAGCTTTCCTACTGAATTCAGTATAAGATGGAGAAAAGATGTCAATTTCTCTTGCAAGTAATTAATAAGGACCGTGATATATTGTGTGTAGAATATTCTATTGCATACATGCATTAAAGACCATTAGGTCTGGAAGGACTTGCACAGATCACTGGGTGCTACCTTCTTATTGCAGACCTCTTTTCTTAAGCCAGTGATTCAGAGAGAGGGCCATATGACTCACCCACTGTCACAGAGTGACCTACTGTTTGAGACAGGAATTAAAGTTATGAAAGCTGCCATCACAGCTGGTCCAAATTTGTGTTTAAGTCTTAATATTTATATCAGATCTCTATGTGATTTAAGGAAAGTCACTTGCTCTTCTGGATCTCAATTGCTTATAAAATTAAAGTTGTATGAATTAGATAATCATCAATTATCTAATTATGAATTTGATTGGTCCAAAAAGTGATCCTTTCCTTCATGTATAGTATGTGATACCATATTTCAGCAGTTCTAAGACTCCTATTTTTTCACAATTAACATCTTTGAAATGAAGATGTGGCATACAGTTGGCGGTGTATCATAGTTTAATGTCCATTATCAGTTTTTAAAATGGTATATAAAATAATTGTGTGACACATACTTGATAGTGCCTTACTATGAATGAAATGAAATACAACATAATAGAAGCAGGCATTCAGAGTCACGCAAAATTAGTAGCAAAGTATTGGCTTATGTGTGGTGATACTTGAATTCCTGATCTTTTGCCAGGTTGTCCTGTATTGTTTAGCTTCTTTAGACCTTAATTTCTTGAAAATTAAGCACTTTGGCAACTTTATCTCTAACGTTCCTTCTAGTACAAACATTCTATCATTTTAGAGGATGATGATGATGATGATGACAATGATGATGATGACAACTGACACTATGACTGAAGAAAGGGATGATACACCAGGAAGTTGACACATACAAAACCAGCGAACCATTATTATCCGATTCTATCCTTGAATCTACTCTATTTCAGAAATGATAGGAGATAGTTTAATGTTTGGTTAAAGGCCTATATATTCATGCTACCAAAGAGGAATGATTTCAACATGTACCATGACTCATGGATGGCATTCCAAAAAAGTGTGGTTACCTAAGTTTAGTAAAAATAAAATGTCACTGAATGCTATTTTACATCCTGTAAAGTTAAGTGCATGCATCAGATCAATTATATATTGAATATTATGAAAGACTAGTTTAAATTTCAAACCTCTCTTCTTAAATGTATTTTTAGCTTTCATTATTTCATGCTTTCAAATCCTGTGTGTTAATGTAATTTTGGTTAGATTCTTGATTACTCTTTAGAACTATATCTGGGTTTAGGATTTAAAAACAATAAATTTAATATTCCCAAGGAAACTGCTGAAAGATGCTGTGTATATATAGGATTGGGACGATCTTTTTTCCTTCGTCTACCACTTGTCATCAATCTTGTGTAAGCAGTAAGTGAAAATGGAAGCTGTCATCCAGACCTCAGTGTCTGTTTCAGAGCATTCAGGCAGCACATTTCCATTCACTTTTCTTAAGCACTGAGCTTCTTTCTGTCCTTTTTTTTTCTTTTGCGGTATGCGGGCCTCTCACTGTTGTGGCCTCTCCCGTTGCAGAGCACAGGCTCTGGACGTGCAGGCTCAGTGGCCATGGCTCACGGGCCTAGCCGCTCCGCAGCATGTGGGATCTTCCCGGACTGGGGCACGAACCCGTGTCCCCTCCATCGGCAGGCAGACTCTCAACCACTGCGCCACCAGGGAAGCCCTTTCTGTCCTTTCTTGATAACCAGAACTTGACTTTATCTGTACCTGTCACTCCAGCCAATACACAGATTTGCTCACTACACTTGTCTTCCATATTATTTAAAAGACTTATCTATGATTGTGGCTTGCTTTCAGAAATACTTCCTTCTGGTCATAGCTCTATATATCTTCTCATGCATAAAAATATGTAGACATGAAGGCCCTATGGCAACAGAAAGAGTTCCTATAAAATGCTGAGGATACAGTCTAGTGTTAATGCACCAACTCAAGGTAATGGAGGTAAAGCTAAAATTTCAAGACTACCTTTATGCCCTTGAACCCAGGAATTGAGAAGAGTCTATGTAATGCATGTACAACAATAATTTGTACAGATTATGAAAAATGTGCCTTCTGAGTTTTTCATCCTAATGATAAATGTGATCCAATCAAACCATTAAAATGACTTAAATGCAGCTGAGTGTCCTTTGTTGCTTGCCATAATATTCTAAGAAAAAATAGTCATTATGAGCTCTTAAAAAGGTCTTAATTGCTTTATAATCTATGACCGCTCTAGGTGACTGGCAATAGTCATTTAGCTTTTGTGGAAATTATGAACTATGAAGGTCTAAATGTCATGTCTATATGAGGTATAAAAAGTGTTTTTTAATTTTTTCTCCTTTTTAAAAAAATTATGTTTTTATAATTATCTAGAAAAATCCAAACACGTCAGAAGTTGCAACAGCCTAATGACTTGTTTCAGCCAGTATGGTGTCTAGTGCTATGACCTAATTTAGGACATTTTAGGTCAGTTATCATTGACCAAATAGATGGAAGTGGTCTTGGCTCTGTTATCTTCTGGGTCAAAAATAGTTTTTATTAAGGAGAAAAGACCCCAGTCTACAAACGTGCCACTTGTAATTAAAATTTTTATATACTTAAGTTGCAGAATATTGTATTTCATAGGTTAGAAAAGAGAACAGCAATATAAAATCATGGAAAATATTATGCAGAACAAGTAAATAGAGCATCATATCATTAGATGTGTATAATTCAACTCTATAGTGAATAAAAAAGCAGGTTGATTTTCTTTATCGTTCATCTGTGCACTGATTCAGCAAATATTTATTGAATTTCTATTATGCTTAAGGTGTTAGAATGTATCTTTTGGATTTTTGTGGTAATAATCATTTAGTTTTTGTTTTTTAACTGGCTTACAATTTATAAAATTATACACGGCATCTGGTATTTTCCTAAGAAGTTTCCCCTCAGATGAATAGGGGTAGAGCAGACTAAGGTTTTATCTGAGTCTTCTTATTTCAGTGAGTGATGAGCAGCAAGCAGCTGACAGAAGGAGGGCACCTGTCTTTAAGCGACTCTCAGTGAGGACAAGACCAGAGGAAAAATGTGATACTTAACTCAGATTAGGAGAGAAGACACCACAGCAGTTTTTCAAATAGAGTTGGGGCAAAAGAAAGCAGCTGACACTGTAAGGACATATATGGCCCTGGAGCCTTGAAATATTATATGTTTCAAAGTAAGCTTTTATCTTAGATTTATAGATCTGTTGATCTTAGGTCTACAACACTGTTAATTTTGTCAAGCAAATAAAATTTTAGTCACCATTATGTTTAGAGGTTTTGCAGTTATAAATCTTGCTCCAAACTGCAAATAAATCCAAATAAGAACATCAGGAGTGTGTGTGTTGGGGTTCAGAGGAGACCACACATTCCATGTGTGCTACCAGAAAAAAAAAAAAGAACTGTTGCTCTCATCAACTGAAAACTGACTCTTTATATTATGAAATATAAGTCATGTTCTAATATACAGGCTGGTAAAAAGCATATTTCTCCAAGAGAAAAATAAAAACAAAGGAACACAAGTGCCTTGGCATCCCTCAACTGATGATAGGCTTTAGTCGTGACAGTCGAACCCAGCAGTTATCGGTCCTGCTTATTTGCTCATGTCGACTCTTGCCATTTGCTCTGCATTTCTTGGTACTCACATTTCTTACTTTGCTTCAGTTATATAATATTTTATCAAGGACTACTAAGTTCTATGTCTTGGAAGGTATTATTTCAAGTATTTGAAATTGATGTCATTAATGCCTGGACCGTGGTCTGGCATGTTGTAAGCATTCAGACGTTTGTTGACTCAGTGGATCAAGTCATGTTTGTCGATTCAATTCTTTCTTTCTCTGTAGCAAACTCCAAGGGACCCTGCCTGCCTCTCCTAAAGCCTCAGACCATTAGTTCTCCCTTTTCCCTCTCAATTTCTGCTCCATCACTATATCCCCCTCCCCCTTCTACTTCAGAATTCTCTGCAGAGATAGTCAAGCAAGTCATCAATGTTCCACAGATGGGTAGCATTGATTTAGGCTCCTGG
Organism: Neophocaena asiaeorientalis asiaeorientalis; assembly: GCF_003031525.2. Classification (NCBI taxonomy): domain Eukaryota; kingdom Metazoa; phylum Chordata; class Mammalia; order Artiodactyla; family Phocoenidae; genus Neophocaena; species Neophocaena asiaeorientalis. Next base: position 242,140 of record NW_020171819.1, read on the forward strand.
GTAATTGCACATGTATGCTACCCTGACCTTTGTTTTTTTCAGCGTAGGGCTCTACTGTTTTTCACTTCAAGTAGTTGTGCAAACTGTTGTTTCAATAATGAATTTCATTTTGTCTATTTTCAAGAAAAACTTTTTTTCTTGATTACTGAGGTTACAGCAAATGAAATATTACCTGAGTTTAGTTTGGATTCTTGGATTAAATACAGTCTTTGTTAAATTCAAATGTAATTATTGAAATTTACTTTTGCCCCTAATACTAAGATCGAGGATACATATGAAAACTATTTAAATATTTCACTTAACTTCTTCGTTTACCATATTTTTTAAATAAATTTTATTTATTTATTTATGTGTTTATTTTTAAAATACCACCAATTTATTTTTTCCCCTGCTTCTGTGGGTTGGCTGGGAAATTCCTAAGCTGGTTTATCTGCCCTTCCTTTTTTTTTTAACATCTTTATCGGAGTATGATTGCTTCACAATGTTGTGTTGGTTTTGCTGTATAACAACGTGATTCAACTATATGTATACATATATCCCCATATCCCTTCCCTCTTGCATCTCCCTCCAACATTCCCATTCACACCCCTCTAGGTGGTCACAAAGCACCGAGCTGATCTTCCCGTGCTATGCAGCTGCTTCCCATTAGCTATTTTACATTTGGTAATGTATATATGTCAGTATTACTCTCTCACTTCGTCCCAGCTTACCCTTCCCCCTCCCCATGTCCTCAAGTCCATTCTCTATTTCTGCATCTTTATTCCTGTCCTGGCCCTAGGTTCATCAGAACCATTTTTTTTCAATTAGATTCCATATATGCGTGTTAACATACGGTATTTGTTTTTCTCTTTCTGACTTACTTTACTCTGTATGACAGATTTCAGGACCATCCGCCTCACTACAAATAACTCAATTTCATTTCCTTTTATGGCTCAGTAATATTCCATTGTATATATGTGCCACATCTTCTTTATCCACTCATCTGTCGATGGACACCTAGGTTGCTTCCATGTCCTGGCTATTGTAAATAGAGCTGCAATGAACATTGTGGTACATGACTCTATTTGAACTACGGTTTTCTCAGGGTATATGCCCACGAGTGGAATTGCTGGGTTGTATGGGAGCTCTAATTTTAGTTTTTTAAGGAACCTCCATTCTGTTCTCCATAGTGGCTGTATCAATTTATATTCCCACCAACAGTGCAAGAGGGTTCCCTTTTCTTCATACTCTCTCCAGCACTTATTGTTTGTGGATTTTTTGATGATGGCCATTCTGACCAGCGTGAGGTGATACCTCATTGTGGTTTTGATTTGAATTTCTCTAATGATTAGTGATGTTGAGCATCCTTTGATGTGTTTGATGGCAATCTGTATAACTTCTTTGGAGAGATGTCTGTATAGGTCTTCTGCCCATTTTTGGATTGGGTTGTTTGTTTTTTTGATATTGAGCTGCATGAGGTGCTTGTATATTTTGGAAATTAATCCTTTGTCAGTTTCTTCTTTGCAAAAATTTTCTCCAATTCTAAGGGTTGTCTTTCGTCTTGTTTATGGTTTCCTTTGCTGTGCAAAGCTTTTAAGTTTCATTAGATCCCATTTGTTTCTTTTTGTTTTTATTTCCATTTCTCTAGGAGGTGGGTCAAAAAGGATCTTTCTGTGACTGATGTCATAGAGCGTTCTGCCTATGTCTTCCTCTAAGAGTTTTATAGGGTCTGGCCTTACGTTTAGGTCTTTAATCCACTTGGAGTTTATTTTTGTGTATGGTGTTAGGGAGCGTTCTAATTTCATTCTTTCACATGTAGCTGTCCAGTTTTCCAGCACCACTTATTGAAGAGGCTGTCTTTTCTCCATTGTATATTCTTGCCTCCTGTATCAAATATAAGGTGACCATATGTGTGGGGGTTAATCTCTAGGCTTTCTGCCCTGTTCCATTGATTTATATTTCTATTATTTTAGCTTTGTAGTATAGTCAGAAGTCAGGGAGCCTGATTCCTCCCGCTCCATTTTTCTTTCTCAAGACTGCTTTGGCTATTTGGGGTAGCCTTTATTATTTTGAGGTAGGTTGCCTCTATACCCACTTTCTGGAGAGCTTTTAACATAATTGGGTGTTGAATTTTGTTGAAAGCTTTTTCTGCATGTATTGAGATTATCATATTTTTTTCCTTCAGTTTCTTAATATGGTGTATCATATTGATCAATTTACATGTATTGAAGAATCCTTGCATTCTTGGGATAATCCCACTTGAACATGGTGTATGACCCTTTTTAATGTGCTGTTGGATTCTGTTTGCTGGTATTTTATTGAGGATTTTTGCATCTATGTTCATCAGTGATATTGGCCTATAGTTTTCTTTTTTTGTGACATCTTTGTCTGGTTTTGGTATCAGGGTGATGGTGGCCTCATAGAATTAGTTTGGGAGTGGTCCTCCCTCTGCTATATTTTGGAAGAATTTGAGAAGGATTGGGGTCAGCTCTTCTCTAAATGTTTGATAGAATTCGCCTGTGAAGGCATCTGGTCGTGGGCTTTTGTTTGTTGGAAGATTTTTAATCACAGTCTCAATTTCAGTGCTTGTGATTTGTCTGTTCATATTTTCTATTTTTTCCTGGTTCAGTCTCAGAATGTTGTCCTTTTCTAAGAATGTGTCCATTTCTTCCAGGTTGTCCATTTTATTGGCATAGAGTTGCTTGTAATCTCTCATAATCCTTTGTATTTCTGCACTGTCAGTTGTTACTTCTCCTTTTTCATTTCTAATTCTGTTGATTTGAGTCTTCTCCCTTCTTTTCTTGATGAGTCTGGCTAGTGGTTTATCAATTTTGTTTATCTTCTCGAAGAACCAGCTTTTAGCTTTATTGATCTTTGCTATCATTTCCTTCATTTCTTTTTCATTTATTTCTGATCTGATCTTTATGATTTCTTTCCTTCTGCTAACTTTGGGGTTTTTTTGTTGTTGTTCTTCTTCTTTCTCTAGTTGCTTTAGGTGTAGGATTAGGTTGTTTACTTGAGATTTTTCCTGTTTCTTGAGGTAGAATTGTATTGCTATAAACTTCCCTCTTAGAACTGTTTTTATTGCATCCCATAGGTTTTGGGTCGTCGTGTTTTCATTGTCATTTGTTTCTAGGTACTTTTTGATTTCCTCTTTGATTTCTTCAGTGCTCTCTTGGTTATTTAGTAGCATACTGTTTAGCATCCATGTGTTTGTATTTTTTACAGTTTTTTTCCTGTAATTCATATCTAGTGTCATAGCATTTTGGTCGGAAAAGATACTTGATATGTTTTCAGTTTTCTTAAATTTACCAAGGCTTGATTTGTGACACAAGATGTGATCTATCCTGGAGAATGTTCCATGAGTACTTGAGAAGAAAGTGTACTCTGTTGGTTTTGGATGGAATGTCCTATAAATGTCAATTAAGTCCATCTTGTTTAATGTGTCATTTAAAGCTTGTGTTTCCTTATTTATTTTCATTTTGAATGATCTGTTCTTTGGTATAAGTGGTGTGTTAATGTCCCCTACTATTATTGTGTTACTGTAGATTTCCCCTTTTATTGCTGTTAGCATTTGCCTTATGTATTGAGGTGCTCTATGTTGGGTGCATAAATATTTACAATTGTTATATCTTGATTGATCCCTTGACCATTATGCAGTATCCTTCTTTGTCTCTTACAACAGTCTTTATTTTAAAGTTTGTGTTGTCTGATATGAGAATTGCTACTCCAGCTTTCTTTTGATTTCCATTTGCATGGAATATCTTTTTCCATCCCCTCACTTTCATTCTGTATGTGTCCCTAGGTATGAAGTGGGTCTCTTGTAGAGAGCATATATATGTGTCTTGTTTTTGTATCCATTCAGTCAGTCCATGTCTTTTGTTTGGAGCATTTAATCCATTTACATTTAAGGTAATTATCGATACATATGTTCCTGTTACCATTTTCTTAATTGTTTTGAATTTGTTTTTGTAGGTCTTTTCCTTCGCTTGTGTCTCCTGCCTAGAGAAATTCCTTTAGCATTTGTTGTAAAACTGGTTTGGTGGTGCTGAATTCTCTTAGCTTTTGCTTGTCTGTAAAGGTTTTAATTTCTCTGTCAAATCTGAATGAGATCCTTGCTGGGTAGAGTAATCTTGGTTGTAGGTTTTCCCCTTTCATCACTTTAAATATGTCCTGCCACTCTCTTCTGGTTTGCAGAGTTTCTGCTGAAAGATCAGCTTACATGGGGATTCCCTTGTATGTTTTTTGTTGCTTTTCCCTTGTTGCTTTTAATATTTTTCTTTGTATTTAATTTTTGATAGTTTGATTAATATGTGTCTTGGCGTGTTTCTCCTTGGATTTATCCTGTATGGGACTCTGTGCTCTTCCTGGACTTGACTATTTCCTTTCCCATATTAAGGAAATTTTCAACTATAATCTCTTCAAATATTTTCTCAGTCCCTTTCTTTTTCTCTTCTTCTTTTGGGACCCCTGTAATTCAAATGTTGGTGCCTTTTATGTTGTCCAGAAGTCTCTGAGACTGTCCTCATTTCTTTTCATTCTTTTTTCTTTATTCTGCTCTGTGGGAGTTATTTCCACTATTTTATATTCCTGGTCACTTATCCGTTCTTCTGCCTCAGTTATTCTGCTATTGATTCCTTCTAGAGAGCTTTTAATTTCATTTATTGTGTTGTTCATCATTGTTTGTTTGCTCTTTAGTTCTTCCAGGTCCTTGTTAAACGTTTCTTGTATTTTCTCCATTGTATTTCCAAGATTTTGAATCATCTTTACTATCATTACTGTGAATTATTTTTCAGGTAGACTACCTATTTCCTCTTCATTTGTTTGGTCTGGTGGGTTTTTACCTTGCTCCTTCATTAGCTGCATATATTTCTGTTTTCTCATTTTTTTAACTTATTGTGTTTGAGGTCTCCTTTTCGCAGGCTGCATGTTTGTAGTTCCTATTGTTTTTGGTGTCTGCCCCCATTGTGTGTGGTTGGGTCAGTGTTTTGTGTAGGTTTCCTGGTGGAGGGTACTGGTGCCTGTGTTCTGGTGGATGAGGCTGGATCTTGTCTTTCTGGTGGGCAGGGTCTCATCCGGTGGTGTGTTCTGGGTTGTCTGTGAACTTAGTATGATTTTTGGGAGCCTCTCTGCTAATGGTTGGGGTTGTGTTCCTTTCTTGCTAGTTGTTTGGCCTGTGGTGTCCAGCCCTGGAGCTTGCTGCTCGTTGAGTGGAGCTGAGTCTTAGCATTGAGACAGAGATCTCTGGCAGAGCTCTTGCCAATTGATATTATGTGGGGCCAGGTGATCTGTGGTGGTCCAATATCCTGATCTCGGCTCTCCTATCTCAGAGGCTCAGGCCTGACACCAGGCCAGAGCACCAAAACCCTCTCAGCCACACGGCTCAGAAGAAAAGTGTGGAGAAAAGAAAGAAAAAAAGGGGCTTCCCTGGTGGCGCAGTGGTTGGGAGTCCGCCTGCCGATGCAGGGGACACGGGTTCGTGCCCCGGTCCGGGAAGATCCCACATGCCGTGGAGTGGTTGGGCCCGTGAGCCATGGCCGCTGAGCCTGTGCCTCTGGAGCCTGTGCTCTGCAGGGGGAGAGGCCACAACAGTGGGAAGCCTGTGTACTGCAAAAAAAAAAAAAAAAAATGAGTGAAAAAATAAAAATTATTAAAATAAGAAAAGAAAAAATCAAGGAGAGCCACCAAACCAATAAACAAATCCACCAATGATAACAAGCGCTAAAAACTGTACTAAGATAAACGTAAAAATCAGAAACTAGTCAGTCACATACAGCAAACCCCAAGTCTCCAGTTGGTCCCAAAGTCCACCTCCTCAATTTTGGGATGATTCCTTGTCTATTCAGGTATTCCACAGATGTGGAGTACCTCAAGTTGATTGTGGAGATTTAATCCACTGCTCCTGAGGCTGCACAGAGAAATTTCCCTTTCTCTTCTTTGTTTCCACAGCTTCTGGTGTTCAGCTTTGGTTTTGACCTGAGGTCTGCATGTAGGTCGCCCTCAGGCATCTGTTCGCACCCAGACTGGACAGGGTTAAAGCCGCGGCTGATTCGGGGGCTCTAGCTCATTCAGGCTGCAGGGAGGGAGGGGTATGGTAGTTACAGTTGGAATGTGGGAAGAGCCTGTGGTGGCAGAGGCTGGTGTGACGTCGCAATAGCCTGAGGCTTGCTGTGTGTCTTCCCAGGGAAGTTGTCCCTGGATCACAGGAGCCTAGCAGTAGTGGCGGGCTGCACAGGCTCCCGGTAGGGGTGTGTGCATAGTGACTTGTGCTTGCACACAGGCTTCTTGGTGGCAGTAGCAGCAGCAGCCTTAGCATTTCATGCCCGTGTCTGGGGTCTGAGCTGATAGCTGCAGCTTACGCCCATCTCGAGCTCGTTTAGGCAGTGCTCTGAATCCCCTCTCCTCGCTCACCCTGAAACAGTGGTCTCTTGTCTCTTAGGCAAGTCCAGACTTTTGCCCCAGCTACCTCCTGGCTAGCTGTGGCGCACTAGCCCCCTTCAGGCTGTGTTCACGCAGCCACCCCCAGTCCTCTCCCTGGGATCTGACCTCCGAAGCCCGAGCCTCAGCTCCCAGCCCCCACCCGTCCCGGCGGGTGAGCATCCAAGCCTTTCAGGCTGGTGAGTGCAGGTCGGCACCGATCCTCTGTGCGGGAATCTCTCCGCTTTGCCCTCTGCATCCCTGTTGCTGTGCTCTCCTCTGTGGCTCTGAAGCTTGCCCCCCACCACCCCCTGTCTCCGCCAGTGAAGGGGCTTCCTAGTGTGTGGAAAATTTTCCTCCTTCACAGCTCCCTCCCAGAGGGGCAGGTCCTGTCCCTATTCTTTTGTCTCTGTTTTTTTCTTTTGCCCTACCCAGGTACGTGGGGTTTTCTTGCCTTTTGGGAAGTCTGAGGTCTTCTGCCAGCATTCACTAGGTGTTCTGTAGGAGTTGTTCCATGTGTAGATCTATTTTTGATGTATTTGTGGGGAGGAAGGTGATCTCCATGTCTTACTCCTCTGCCATCTTGTAGGTCCCTTCTATTTATGTATTTATTTATTTTTTTGGCTGTGTTGGGTGTTTGTTGCTGAGCGTGGGCTTTCTCTAGTTGCAGTGAGCGGGGTCTACTCTTCGTTGTGGCACGCAGGCTTCTCATTGCGGTGGCTTCTCCTATTGTGGAGCACAGTCTCTAGGCATGCGGGCTTCAGTAGTTGTGGCATGTGGGCTCAGTAGTTGTGGCTCACAGGCTCTAGAGTGCAGGCTTAGTAGTTGTGGTGCACGGGCTTAGTCTCTCTGCGGCGAGTGGGATCTTCCCAGACCAGGACTCGAACCCGTGTCCCCTGTTTTGGCAGGCGGATTCTTAAGTACTGCGCCACCAGCGAAGTCCCATGCTATGCGTATCATCTAAAGTAATAGTAGAAAAAATAAGACTTCTACTCCTATGCATGTTTCACTTCTGTATTAATAACTTATTTTTACATGTTCTGCCAGAGCAAAACCAAAAATACAAATAAGAACATTTTCATAGAACCCGTATTCTAAGCATAGAATTCATTATGATATCACCAGACCTTTCTCTGGACTCTTCATAACTCATGAGTGGGAGAGCTTAGAATCTCAAAGAGACTTACTTTTTGCTAGTTTATTTAGGAAAAACATGCTATTGGATAATTTTAAAATATGTAACAATTCAGTTAAAAATATGGAATACATACAAGGTAGGATCCAAGTGCCTCATAGTACAAGACATGTTAGAAAGTGCCCTACATGCTAGAAAAACATACATGAAGTAAACAAGGGCAAAGAATGAAGATCAGAAGGCTCATAAGTTTCTTACTTTTCTCCCCCACCCCCGACCCTGCCCTCATCTGCCAGCAGGCAGGGTGCATCCTAGGAAAGCAAGCTGTGAAATATGAGCTCCACAGCTGCCTACAGGGCCATCAATTAGAGATGCATTTGTTTAAGGAGTACAGTACTTCTGGAAGATTTACTTTTTCCAGTTTGTAAGCCAAAGGTCCCCACTCCATCTTTGCAGAACCCAGATAGAGTATGATTAAAGCTTTAAGCTAGGTTCTTCATGACTTTTTTTTTTTCTTATGTTCCATATATATGTGTTAGCATACGGTATTTGTTTTTCTCTTTCTGACTTACTTCACTCCGTATGACAGAACCTAGGGGTAAGACGGAAATAAAGACACAGACCTGGGGATTTCCCTGCTGGCGCAGTGGTTGAGAGTCCGCCTGCCGATGCAGGGGACACGGGTTCGTGCCCCGGTCCGGGAAGATCCCACATGCCGCGGAGCAGCTGGGCCCGTGAGCCATGGCCGTTGAGCCTGCGCGTCCGGAGCCTGTGCTCCGCAACGGGAGAGGCCACGGCAGTGAGAGGCCAGCGTACCGCAAAAAAATTATAAAGCAGAAACTAAAGCAGAAACTAACACACCAGTGTAAAGCAATTATCCTCCAATAAAGATGTTAAAAAAAAAAAAAAGCTTTAAGCTAAATGAAGCAACTGGGGAGGCATTCCTGACATTAACATTGTCAAGAATCTGTCTTAATTTTGGGCTTTAGCTCTTGCTTGCATGTTCCTCAACTCAACAGGTAGAATTTGATGATGTGAGATCCCAAGTTTTAGTATATTGTTTTTCATAAAACAGAAGCTCTTTTAATCCCCCCCAAATTATAGACGATTAACTTACTGAACATTCTGTCTGACATATGTGCCACTCTTTGGCTTATAAATTACAAGCCTGAATTTATAGGTCAATATTCCATGCCAGACACAAAGAGGTGGTAGTGGTGGGTTGTAAATTCCTATGATATTTTAGTTCTGTATGAGTGAGATAGCTATGATTCCTGCCCTCAAAGCTTACAGTCTAGCAGGAATATTACATATTAAATATATCTTTATACCAGTGTTTAATTACAACCATGATCTAATGATTATGGACCCATTTACTGATCAGTTATTCTATCTAAACTGTTTAAAGCTACTTGCACTGATCACTTCAGAGAGACGAGATGGACTTATACCAAGGTTTATGTATACCTGTCAGGGATTTCATCGGTCTGTTCACCACTTTTAACATGGCTATACTCATCATACATTTCAGATGTATAAACTCACTAATGGTCTACATCTGTCAGAACTCTGGTTGAGAGAAACTGTATTTAAGAGGGATTGAGTTAAAAAATATGCTCTTTATCCTCCTTTAGATACTCTGTCCTAGATGAAATCAGTACAATAAGTTGCTGCCTGTGTGGACTGCATTTTATTGCTCACCTTGCCCTGTGGAGTTTGTATTGATGTGCACTTCGACACAATGCCATTAACTCATGTTGAAGGATGTTGCAGTAAACAGCCTGATAAAATGCATTGCTATGCATACTGTAAGGGTGTTGTCCATTTCTTTTATACCTTGTTCTGTAGGAAAGCCTAGTGGGATTTTCCTTCAGGGTTTACAGACAAGTATATGTGCTTCTTCCTAGCAACTAAGTTGTCTTTATTTCATTATCTATGTGAATTAAACAACTACAACTACTTTCTGTCTTCTCATTCGATGCTTGAAATTTAAAGTTTGTGGCTTATGTCCAGCAAATATATAGTATTTCAAGGCATGCATTAAAACAAACACCTCTCTCCTTTTGTTTGTTTTTTCCTTACTTTGTTTCTCCCATCTAAAATTTACCTTATCTTGCTGTTTGTTACATATCTTAGTAAGCCATCTTAAGCTATTTATATAACAAAGAGGGGTATTAAAAATAAATCTGATGAATAGCTATTAGCAATTGGCTTAGTAGCATTTATTGTAAAATAATTCCATTCTACACTAATCCATGATGTCTACTTTATCATATATTTAATACTTTACATATACTAACCTCTGTTCTGGGGAGTTCATTTTGTTTTGTTCATTCACAATACCATATTGACTCAGAAATTCTACTGCTTGAAATTCATCCTAGGAAAACAAGGATAAGCACAAATATTAACTATAAAAATATCCATGGTGTCATTTTTTATAATAGTAGAAATTGGGAAACAACCTAAATATCTAGATATAAAGGGTAAACTGAGCAAACTGAAGTGTAGTACTGTAATGGAATACTTGCAAGCAAGATAGCATTATAGTTTATTTATTGACATGTTCACAATTTATTAAATGGGATAAAGCAGAGTATGTACATATGATCATATTTATGTAAATACGTATTTAACTGAAATACTCTCCTTAACTGTTTAGGGAGCCAATAATGGCTTTTCAATAAATAGTTCCCAACATTTACTACATGACCATGGAGCACCTTCCTACAAAGACTAGTAAAATGTTTTTCTCACCTTGGGCTCCTTCCTCATTGATTTTTCCAAGAATACCTAGGGCTGTTTTCTCAAGTCGAAAGGACCCATCCTACTTTTCCTAGCCATGTTGCAAGAGCTAGAATTGAAAGCTCTTCCTTGAGAGTGAAGGACTGTACAATAGCACTGAATGCTGGTTGTTTTACTAGGTTTCCAACAAGGCAGATGTTGCCCGTGTGATTTGTCAGCCTGAAATGATATGGTTAGGGTCAAGCCTGCTCTTTCACTGCCCCCTCTTCTGGTTCACATTCCTGCCCAGCCCAATGATCCTTGGGTTGTGAGGGAGGAAAATTCTTTGTTCAGTGTTCTTTTCTTCAACCAGAAATACCAACAGGAAGGTTGGCTGTGCTCACAAACTCATGATTCTTCTAACGTTCACTCATAACCCTGTTTCCAAGGCAAAGTATACAGTAGCTGGGTCCAGAGGGTTTTACAAGTTGTCACAAACCAACCCTAGAATCAGCTCAGCACTCTTGTCCAGGTCTTAATTCCGGTCTCTCAGGAAAAATCATATTTCTTCAAGTGGAAACCACCATTATCTTACCCACACACATACTTAGAAAAAGATGTGGAGTGATATATATCACAATAACATTGTGTGATTTCAATCTTACTTTTGCTTATCTATGTATTTTAATTTTTCTACACAATCATACGTTACTAAATAAAATCTCCCAGTACATCTGAATCCATTTGCTTCTTAAAATTTAAAAATCTTTTTATTGTAGAAACTTTCAAATATACACAAAAATTGAGAACATAGCACTGTATAATGAACTACAATGTACTCATCACCTGGAGACAAAAATCATCATTTATTTTCATCATTTTTTATCACTACTACCCCCAACATTTTATTTTGCTGGGACATTTTAAAAGCAAATTCAAGATATCATGTCATTTTACCTATAAATACTTTCATATTCATTTGTAACCACAAAGGCATTTTTAACATACTCATTCTGTCATTATCATGCCTTATTGTAATTCCTTAATATCATCTGATATCCAGTCTATATTCAGATTTTCTTGTTTCTCAAAGATGAATCCTTACAGTTGGTTTATTCAAATCAGGAATCAATTGTGTTTCACATATTGTATTCGTATTTTATGTCTCTTAAGTCCCTTTCATGCTGTAATAGTCTCCTCCCCCACCCTTTTTATTTACCATTGATTTGTTAGAAACTAAGTCATTTGTCCTTTAGTATGTCCGACATTTTGGAATTTGGTTGATTGCTTCCTTCTTGACTTGTTTAGCTTAAATTTTTTTTTTTTATTCCATGTATTTCCAATAAACTGGTGGTTAGAATATAAATGTTCAATTACATTTAGGTTCTTTTTAAGGCAAAAATAATTCATAGTCAGTAATTCATTGTTACTGCATCTTATTATGAGATGATACTGTCTAACTGTTGGTAATGCTAAGACTGATCATTGGGTTTGTTTTGCCTCTTTATGCATATATTTAGGTTTTATCACAGTAGTACATGCACATGATTTAAATATAAAATTGCAGAAAGGCTTATATGGCTCTACCTTCCCTGACTTCTGCTCTACCCTCCACTATTCCCAGTTCCAAATTTCCATTTTTAATTCTTCTTGTCACTACGTCTGGCCCTCCAAATAATATGCTTTTACTTTTCTTTCTTGATTTATCAACTTTAGACATAATCTATTCTAACAGGAGTTCAATAGACAAGGCCTTAAACTCATTCATACCACCTCTCCATCTTATGCCTCCTCTCTTCCTAATAACAGTTATTATTTTCAGTTCATCTGTTTTTTTACATTTGTTACTATAAAAAATCCAGTTTCACTCAGTTTTTTTTTTTTTTTGCTCTATCAACTTTAGATAGAATTTAGAATTACAAGCTCTCTGCATTTAAAGATGAAGCTACTAGCTTACCTCTTTCTATCTCTCCTTTACTCAAGGTTCCTTCCTCTTGCACCTTCCTCTTCTGATGGGGAGAAATGACATTTTTCTTGAAATCAGTTAAAATTTGCTTTAGAAAGAAAGTTCTGTGTTTCCAGTCAGTTGTAAAATATCACTATTAAGGCTGTGGAACAGGGTAAAGATGGCTGAGGGAGAGCTATCCCGGGCATCGTTATGGACTGAAGTGTCCCTCAAAGGAATGGCCAACATCAAGTCTTGGCCTCATTCTCAGCCTAAAGTTCTTTCTTAAGGGATGAAAGAATCTTGTGTTGCACTTAGAATTGGCAGAAGAGTGGGAAACTTGGTCACAGTTACATTTATTTATTTATTTATTTATTCATTAATTCATTCAAACATTGCTGTGGATTCAGCAGTAGTCCATTCAGGAATTTGCTGCTAGTTAGCTATTCTGGGGGCTTGCTTAAAGTTTAATGGAAAAAAATAATAATAACTGATAAAAAAGAAGAATGGAAAGAAATGTCCATTTCACCTTACAGAAGTAGAGAATATCTTCCTAACTATACCAAAATTCATGATGCCATGAAACTTAAATGTATTTCACTCCTTAAATGTATGAAAAATCTATAACAATATATAGAATGTAACACATGATAGTTAAAATCTTTAACAATTAAAATTATCCTCTCCCATAAGTAAAAGGTAAATAACAACAAGAAAATAAATGAGTACAGAAGATGAGATTAGAAGATACATGATAGAAGAAATGCAACAGTCCTAAAAATCTAAAATTCAGATATTTGTAGATAGATGAAAAAATGATTTTTTTTAAGGTTGGAATGGGATTTATTGGTACATATATGAATATTTTAAAATGTAATTTCTTATATTTTAAAGGAGACCAAATTACTCAGTTTTCTCTTTGGGCCATTTTATTAGGAATTCAACTTGACAAAGACTTGAAGACATTTGCTTTAAATCCCTTGCTTTCCTGGCTCCTGTCCTTTACAACCTCAGAGTCTTAAAGCTTCAAGGTATAGTTTTCAGAAACTATTAAATACTTTTCTCTTCTAATATTTAACAATTCCCTCTTCTTTCAGTAACAAGTCATCCCCAAACTCAGCAAGCACAAAATAACAGTGGGACAGCTAATCTCCACTTCGTGGTGTCAGGGCCTCAGCTAGAAAGACTGGAAGGATGGGGTTTGAAATCATTAGAAGACACCTTCATTCACATCTGGCAGTTGATGGTGTAGCATGGCTGGGACCTCAACTGGGCTGGGGGCTGGCATTTACGTGTGGGCTTTCCATATGGTGTTTTATGTGGGGCCAGTTTGGGCTTCCACACAGGGATGGCAGCTGGATTCTAAGAGCAGGTATTTTAAGAGGACCAGGTAGAAGCTCTATCACATTTTATGACCTAACCTCAGAGGTCATATAATGTCTCTTCTGCTGTAATTGCAAGGGGAGGAACTACTGACCCTACCTCATTTTTTTGTGTTGTTGTTTTTCTTAATTAAAAAAATTTTAATTAATTTTTACTGGAATATAGTTGCTTTACAACATCATGTTAGCTTCTACTGCACAGAAAAAGGAATCAGCCATACATATACATGTATCCCCTCATTTTTGGATTTCCCTCCCATTTAGGACACCACAGTGCATTAAGTAGAGTTCTGTGTGCTATACAGTATGTTCCCCTCAGTTTTCTATTTTATACATAGTATCAATAGTGAATATGTGTCAATCCCAATCTCCCAATTCTTCCCACCCCACCCTTTTCCCCCTTGGTATCCGTATATTTGTTCTCTATATCTGTGTCTCTATTTCTGCTTTGCAAGTAAGGTCATCTATACCATTTTTCTAGATTCTACACATATGTGTTAATATATGATATTTGTTTTTCTGACTTCACTCTATATGCCACTCTCTAGGTCCATCCACACCTCTACAAATGACCCAATTTTGTTCCTTTTTATGGCTGAGTAATATTCCATTGTATGTATGTACCACATCTTCTTTATCCATTCCTCTGTTGATGGACATTTAGGTTGCTTCCATGTCCTAGTGCTGCTATGAACATTGGGGTGCATGTGTCTTTTTGAATTATGGTTTTCTCTGTGTGTATGCCCAGTAAAAATGATGTTTTTAGATCATCACAAAATTGAATTATAGGAAAGATTAAAATCTGCCTAGAAATGTGAGAAAATCCCATTCTTTTGTAATGCTAATTAGATCAGCAAATAATCATTGCAATAAAAATGCACCTAAATACGACCTAGCAACCTTACCTTGGGAAAGCTGGCAAGTAGAAATAATTTATTGGTATACCTGTATTTTTATATAAGAATATATATTTTGCTTCCCTATGTGTTGGATAAAAGAAACCTCAAATAATAACAATATTAACAAGAAGAATGTCCATTAGAAAGGAAAAGGTAATCAAGAAGAGGAAAGTACATTTCTGAATGCTGTTGTTCCATACAGAATGTTCTCATTTAGAGCTTCCCCTCCTCAGTGAATTACTACACATTTCCTGAACTAATAGTGTTGGAGGAGATCAAGAGGATATGACTGCCAGTTCACTGGTGAGCTGGACCCAGACAATATGAGACTCCTCACCCCTTTCCTTGGAATGTAACTTCTGCCTCCCCTTTCCCACAGTGGGAGCCATTTTCAGGGATGTAGCCTTGAGATAGCAATGTGATGTTGAGACCATCTGGACTGAATACATGACTGAATCCCATTAAGGGCTCTATATAAACTTTTTAGATTCTTAAGGGCTGGTGTGGAGATGAACTCACCTTGTGGCTGCCCAAGAGAGGCCTCCTAAGTAAGTTCCCTTGCTTATTAAACCCGCCACCTACCAATCTGGTGTGCTCTGCCTCTTTCCTTGGTCTCTCCTTGCCCTTGGTGTTTTGGGGGCTGGTTTCAGATTTCAGTAGGAAAAATCCCAAGTTTGCACACCAAAAAATGGTAATAATTAAACTGTGTTCTCATTTGTCTTGTAAGTTTACATTGATATTTTCTCTGGAAGCTCAGAAAAAAAAAAGATAATTAAGCACATTCCACAGCAGAAACTGAAGAGTGACTATTCATTAGATGATATTAAATGTGTTGGTGCAGGCAACTGAAAATGCTATTTTGGCTTGGAATGTGAGAATGTTAGGAGTGTGTTGAATTTTGTTGGTCATCACAACCTGGCTGTGCTTGGTAAAAGATACCCATTTCAGTTAGAACTGGCCTGATTGTATCTGGCTAAGAAATATACATATATATATTATAAGGAATATATTCCTTAGGAATGTACATATATAAACATATATATACATATGTTATATATACGTTTATATACATATACTCTGTAGCCAAACGTGTGTATATATGTGTATTCCTTATATTCATTTATATATATATATATAGTCCATGACCAAATGCAATCAGGCTGTATGTATGTATTTTTTTCTGGCTAGTGTGTAAGAGTGACCATTGCATTGTCAGCATTTTAATTGCCTTTTATTTTTCCCTTCCTTTATCTCAATGTTCTTTAATGTTTACCATGGTAGATATTTTATTATTTTACACATATATTAAAAAAAAATTAAGTTCTGACTTCCTCTAACTCCCACTTCCCAACTTACCCTTCTCAACTTTCCTATACAGAGTAACCATGAAAGATTCAAGAATACTGAGATAAAGTCTTGTGGGAAAAGCAAGGCCTGATGTGGTTACGATATTGAGAGTGAATCAGCACTGCAGTGTTTGAATTCTAACGAGGAAAGTCTCGGCTATTGCTCATCTATTTGCCAATATACAGAATGGAATTTTTTAAAAAATGTTCCTTTCTCTATTATGGTCGATTGCATTTATCAAATCACCAATTTGTGGGTAGACTGTGATTAGAATAGCTGTTCTTTCGATTTTTAGCATTTATCACAATTTTCAAGAATATACTTATATATCTTTTCACAGGTGTAAAACTCTCTTGCTGAACAGTGAAGTCCCTGAAGGCAGGGTCTAAGTCTGTTTTGTTCATCCATGAATCTATAACACGTGGCATATAAGGGTGTTTTGTAAATATTGACTATTGAATGAATAACAAATGAGGGGGAATATTACTAGTAATTGTAGGTGAAGATTAGTGTCTGTCACCAGCTTCTGATTAAATTCTCAACTTATTCTTCCTGCTTTGATTTCAGAGAAACAGACTGGTAGTTATCAGAGATCAATGCCCTGCTAAACCTTCTGTCACTTCATTCTGATAGCTTACTAGTAGGAAGAACTAGTAGTGGGTTCTTGTAGCTTAAAGGGAAGTAGGGAAAGGGAAGTAAAAGAAATCTGGGGCAGGTAATTGGAATTGCTTTAAACAAAAAACTATTATATACAAAAGATTATGTTAAAAATAGGAAGTTTTTCTGTTTTTAATATGTCTAGAAAATAGTAAAGCAACTATATGATTTGAAAAAATTGTAAAAGTATGGTGTTGATTATACCAAAGACGTAAAGTTTAATAGTAATAATTATTTCAATGTTTCTCAAGACATGATTGCAAGATATGAATGTACCATAGGGCTTGAGAATCACTATTGAGCACACATTTACTTAAAAGTTAAATTTGTCATTTAAAAAATGGAAGGAATGACCTTCAGCATAGTATGATTTTTGCTGGTTTGAAGATACCATAAAGCCTTATTAATTCAGATTCTATTTAATTTGGAATTTGTGATCATTTGCCAAGGCTGACATTTCCATTTGTGTTATCTTGAGGAGAGTTTTAACTGACTAGATGAATAGCTTAAAGAAGATGGTGGTGTTTAACCTTTATGAAAGAGACAACATAATTTTAGAAGACTCTAGAACATTGTTTATATGCAAATGCATGCTATTATTTATGAATTTGTTTGTGTCTCTTTATTAAAGCAAGCCTAGAATAATTTGTTTTTACAAATACAGCTTTAGTTACTCTAGCATACATATAATAATTCCAACTAATTATTAAAGACAGTAAACTGGAGATGCTTATTATTCATTTACCTATTAAACAAGTATTTATTGGGTGTAATCATGTGTAAGGCCATTTGAAGGGTACAGAGACAGACATAATCCCTCCTCTTGTGGAGTTTATGGTCTAGTGCAATGTTTTTAAAACTTGTTTGATTGAATAGCTCCCTTAGAAAAATATTTGAGAAGGAACAATTAACATATGTATATTTATTTATAAATTGCATGCATGTACTGTTTCACTAATATACTAAGTGCATAAAATAACTCAAGAATAAATTTTGATGGGATGAGATTAAAAGAAACATAAATAACAGTTTTAATAATAGAACCTCAGGTGCATCGCTTGTGTCACCTGCTACCCATGTGGGAAATTCTGCCTAGTAGGTGAGATAGACATCGAATCAATAGAAAGAAAAATGTTTACATACTTACAAATATAACGAATTCTGTGAAGAAAAATATAGTGTTATGGGAAGAGAAAAAAAGGGAGATCTAAATTACACAGCGAGATCGGAAAGACTATTCTGAGGAAGTGGCATTTGAGCAGAGGTCTGAATTAATCAGGTCAAGTACGGTGGGCAGAGCATTCCAGGATGAGAGTAACACAAGCTCAGATTTCTTGTATTAGGAAAGAGTTTAGTACATTTGAGGAGCTGAAAGAAGCCAGTTCGGCTGGAGTGCAAGGACTGAGAGGGTCTATGGCAAATAAATGAGGTTAAAGATACTGGAGGACCTATAATAAGAAATTCGGATATTTGTCTCAGTTAACAGACAAAAGTTTGAAGGGTTTTAGGCAGGGGATTTTCATAATCTTATTTACGTTTTATAAATAGATGTTGGGGTGATTTCTCCTTGAGAAACTGAGTGGTTGGTGCCACATTTATTGAGATGGCAAAGAGTGGGGGAGGAATGTCCTCCGGGAGTATAGTTCTACTTTGCACATGAGATGTTATACCCATTAGACTAATGCTGGCTGTCATAACAACTAAACCCCAAATTTCACTGGCTTAGAAACATAGAAGGTTGGTTTCCTGGTGGCTTTTGTCTGTCCACTGATTCAAGAATTCAGGCTTTTCTTTTCCACTTAGAGGAGAACCTTTAACATTTCTTTTAGGGTAGGTTTAGTATTGATGAACTTTTTTAGATCTTGCTTGTCTGAGAAGTTCTTTATCTCTTCAATTTTAAGAGTTGTTGCGTGGTGTACCCTAAGTTCTTTCCTTTAAGCACTTTAAATTTATTAAAGTGCTTCAAGTTTCTGACCTGCAAAATTTCTGCAGAAAAAATCAGCTGATAGCCTTATGGAGGGTTCCCTTGTATGTGACTCTTTATTTTTCTCTTGCTGCCTTTAGAATTCTCTATCTTTAACTTTGCTACTTTAATTATGATATGTCTTGGTATGGGTCTGTTTGGATTCCTCTTGCTTGGGACCCTCTGTGCTTCTTATACTTAGATATCTGTTTCTTTCTTCTGATTCAGAAAGTTTTCAGACATAACTTTCATCAGGTACATTTTCTACCCCTTTCTCTTTGTCTTCTCCTTCTGGGACCCCTATAATTCAATTGTTGGTATGCTTGATGTTGTTCCAGAGGTTCCTTAAACTGTTATTATTTTTTTAATTTGTTTTTCTTTTTGCTGTTCTGGTTCGGTGATTTCCAGCATTCTATCTTCCAGATCACTTATGCATTCTTCTGTATCACCTAGTCTGCTGTTAATTCCTTCTAGTGTGTTTTTCATTTCAGTCATTTTATTCTTCAGCTCTGACTGGTTCTTTTGTATATTTTCTAGTTCCTTGTTGCAATTCTCAATGTGTTCATCTTTTCTTTCCCCTAATTCGGTTAGCACTCTTATTACTAATACTTTGAACTCTTATCTGGCAAGTTATTTATTTCTGTTTCATTGGTTTTTTTTCAGGAAATTTCTCTTGTTCTTTCAGTTGAAACAAATCCCTCTGTCTTCTTATTTTGCTTAACCTTCTCTGTCTTTTTGAAATCAGTTACCTATTTCAGTCTTGAAGGGATGTCCTTATATGGGAGTGTCCGTATACACTCTGTGTGTGCCCAATGGCTTTGGTGGCAGAGCTCGATCTGATGTGAGCATGAGTCACATCTTTCCCCAGGGTGTGCTGTCAGCTATCACCTTGGTAGGAGGTGGGGCTGGAGATGGAGGAGCTAGAACCAGAGCAAATTGTGACACAGGGCTTCTCTTCTGCTCAGTGGCCAACACTACCCTATTGGGGGTGGAGTTGGGTCCCAAGTTGCTGGAACAGAAGCCCTGAGGGTCGGATCCAACTTGGCTCTGTTCCCTCTAAGTGTGTGCTCTTCCGCCTCCCAGCTGCAGAACCCTCACCCCAGAGGGGAGCAGTGCTGGAGCAAGAAGGCCTGCAGTGGGGCTTGGTGTTAGTTTGGGAGTAAGCTGTGCTGGTTCTGGCTGCAGTCAGAGTCCAGGTCTGCTTCTGATGGGCTGCCTCTACCATCGCCAGTAAGGACTGCCCTACTTCCACCCCCATTCAGATGCTATTTCTGGGCTGGACTGGCTCCCATCCGTCTCAGTTGAGCATTCCCCTCACCCATGGCAGCCCTAGTGTAGAGCTGCGTTGAAGAGCAAGGTGGGGCAGAGTGAGCACGTGACTCAGGCTGGGGTGTGCACCAGAGCAGTAATGGGAAACTGTCCGAAGTCCCATGCAGTTTCAGTCTGTTCTCTACACCTTGTTTCAGGAGTAAGCAAGCATCTGTGTGCTCTTCAGGAGTGGAGCCTAGGTTACTTACAGCCCTCTTGCTTGTCTCACTTGTTTTCTAACCAGCCTAGGGAGACTTGTCTTCCCTCTGTTGGACCCCAAGGCTGGGGTGCTCAATATGTGGCTCTAACCGCTCATTCCCCAGGGAGGATCTCCACCTGTGTATTCTCCCCTTTCCTCTAAGTCCCCTCCCAGGGGCACAGGTCCTGACCTAATCTCTCCTCTTCCCTACCTACCCAATTCCGTGTGGATCTTTCTACAGTCTTGGTTGTACAAGAGTCTTTCTACCAGTCTCTTGTTAGTTTTCAGTGAGAACTGCTCCACAAGTAGATGTATTTTTCATGTGTTCATGGAGAGAGGTAAGCTCTGTGCCCTCCTACTCCATCATCTTGGTCTGAATCCTAGTTTATATGTTTTTGAATTCATATTTCATATTACAATTTGTCAAAGTGAACACATTTTTCTATATACTATGAAATATAGTTTTTAACTATTATATTAAACATCTTTTAAAGGTTTATGTTTTAAAAAGTACCCTGGGGGGAGACCTTCAAGATGGCAGAGGAGTAAGACGTGGAGATAACCGTCCTCCCCACAAATACATCAGAAATACATCTACATGTGGAACAACTCCTACAGAACACCTACTGAATGCCTGCAGAAGACCTCAGACTTCCCAAAAGCCATGTGGCTGACAGGGTCCTGGTGCTTTGGCCGGGTATCAGACCTGTGCCTCTGAGGTGGGAGAGCCAAGTTCAGGACACTGCACCAGAGACCTCTCAGCTCCACATAATATCAAACAGCAAAAGCTCCCCCAGAGATCTCCATCTCAATGCTAAGACCCAGCTCCACTCAACCACCAGCAAACTACAGTGCTGTACACCCTATGCCAAACAACTAGCAAGACAGGAACACAACCCCAACCATTAGCAGAGAGGCTGCCTGAAATCATACTAAGTTCACAGACTCCCCAGAACACACCACTGGATGTGGTCCTGCCCACCAGAAAGACAAGATCCAGCCTCATCCACCAGAAAACAGGCACCAGTCCCCTCCACCAGGAAGCCTACACAACACACTGAACCAACCTTAGCCACTGGAGGCAGACACCAAAAACTAAGGGAACTACGAACCTGTAGCCAGTGAAAAGGAGACCCCAAACACAGTAAGTTAAACAAAATGAGAACACAGAGAAACACACAGCAGATGAGAGAGCAAGGTAAAAACCCACCAGTCCAAACAAATGAAGAGGAAATAGGCAGTCTACCTGAAAAAGAATTCAGACTAATGATAGTAAAGATGATCCAAAATCTTGGAAATAGAGTGGAGAAAATACAAGAAATGTTTAACAAGGACTAGAAGAAGTAAAGAGCAAACAAACAATGATGAACAACACAATAAATGATATTAAAAATTCTCTAGGAGGCATCAATAGCCAGAATAACTGAGGCAGAAGAACGGGTAAGTGACCTGGGAGATAAAACAGTGGAAATAACTACTGCAGAGCAGAATAAAGAAAAATGAATGAAAATAATTGAGAACAGTCTCAGAGACTTCTGGGACAACATTAAGGGCACCAACATTCGAATTATAGGGGTCCCAAAAGAAGAAGAGAAAAAGAAAGGGTCTGAGAAAATATATGAAGAGCTTATAGTTGAAAACTTCCCTAATATGGGAAAGGAAATAGTCAATCAAGTCCAGGAAATGCAGAGAGTCCCATAAAGGATAAATCCAAGGAGAAACATGCCAAGACACATATTAATCAAACTATCAAAAATTAAATAGAAAGAAAAAATATTAAAAGCAGCAAGGGAAAAACAACAAATAACATACAAGGGAATCCCCATATGGTTAACAGCTGATCTTTCAGCAGAAACTCTGCAAGCCAGAAGAGTGTGGCAGGACATATTTAAAGTGATGAAAGGGAAAAACCTACACCCAAGATTACTCTACCCAGCAAGTATCTCATTCAGATTCGACAGAGAAATTAAAACCTTTACAGATAGGCAAAGCTAAGAGAATTCAGCACCACCAAACCAGCTTTACAGCAAATGCTGAAGGAACTTCTCAACACTCCCATTTACCATTGCAACAAAAAGAATAAAATACCTAGGAATAAGCCTACATAAGGAGACAAAGGACTTGTATGCAGAAAACTATAAGACACTGATGAAAGAAATGAAAGATGATACAAACAGATGGAGAGAGATACCATGTTCTTGGATTGGAAGAATCAACATTGTGAAAATGACTCTACTACCCAAAGCAATCTACAGATTCAATGTAATCCCTCTCCAACTACAAATGGCGTTTTTCACAGAAGTAGAACAAAAAATTTCACAATTTGTAGGGAAACACAAAGGACCCCAAATAGCCAAAGCAATCTTGAGAAAGAAAAACGGAGCTGGAGGAATCAGGCTCCCTGACTTCAGACTATACTACAAAGCTACAGTTATCAAGATACTATGGTCCTGGCACAAAAACAGAAATATAGATCAATGAACAGGAGAGAAAGCCCAGAAATAAACCCACACATATATGGTCACCTTATCTTTGATAAAGGAGGCAAGAATATACAATGGAGAAAAGACAGCCTCTTCAATAAATGGTGCT